>NC_068395.1:9648827-9948827 GCF_023724105.1 Carassius gibelio | reverse complement strand
TGAGCATTGTATAGGGTCATTCTAAAAATATGGTGACAAACATGTCCATTGATTTTTCAGTTCATATAAACTTCATATAAAAGGCATAATTGTAAATATGAAATGGTGTAGACTTAATATTATTATATCATATTTGTAGTTTTTTAAATTTGTAAAATGTGCTGAAAAAGTTATGTTATTTGCATATTTTTTATTTTTCATAATTTATTGCTTTTAGACTGATCACTGTTTTGACATTATATTAAAAACATCTTAGAAAATAATTTTCATGAGAATTTGTCCCTGTTGTAAAATAAAATAAAATAAAATATTGTTTAAATTTGTTTAAAAAAATGTAAATACAATTTTTTATTAAGTATATTATAATTTTATTTTATTTTATATAATTTTATTTAGTTTAAAGAGATTTTTCATTTAAAACAAAAAAAAATGAAATTAATAAAATGAAATGAAATTAAATTAAATTAAGCTATTTTTAATGATTATTAATAATGTCAAGATGTTAATTAATACTTCTCATCAGTTTTTATGGGAAAAAATAAACCTTTCTTGAGAATGACCTTGGGTGTCCGATTTGAATAACGGTCTATTGCCAAACTCAACCATGTTAATTCTTTTAAAAGAAGAAAGAAACCTCCCTAAAGAGAGCCCTGTCCCTTGGGAGAAAGGCCATAATACAAACAACAATGGCTTTGACATGAAACACCTTTACACCTTTAGCTAGGATACCCTACACTGAATGGGTTTGCTGAGGGAAACTGCCCGCCTATCCACTAGCAGCAGAAGTAAAGTCTTGGCTCATCTTTCTATTAGCTTTTGTCTGTCTGTCTACACATTGGTTTTGGTCTTTTCAAGACTGTCTGTGCACCTGTTATGCCATACAAACGTCTGCACACTATCACAGTGTATCAGAGCGTCACGTCTAGTCATATATGCTAATTATAGCTCACTGAGGGTAGCTTTTCTGAGCTAATTTAGCACGCTCTGGGAGTATTGACAACATCGAAGTGTATTTTGTTTCTTTATGACTAGACGTGACGCTAGATTACCCTAACAAAAATGACCATGGCAACCACAATTTTTGCCAAAATACAGTTGATAAAGTTACTGATATTGTTATGTAACTATTTCTTCCATTGTGAAAAAAATATATATCTATTTTGGCATACTTTTAAAAAGAACACTTATCACTGAAATGATTTACTCAATGGGAACTAATGAAAAATATTTTCGAGCACATAAATGCATCTAATTTGTGTTTAACTGAAGATGTATTATTAAAAAAATGGTAAATGTACCTTCAGTTAGCAATCTTGTTAGCATATAGTCAGTGCTAACTAATTTTGAAAAGGACTGAATGGAATAGCTATTAGCAGACTGCCCTTACTATTTCTGCCAGCTCAACCCTTATGATAATTAACCATTTTTTATTATAGTAAAAGTAAACCATGTTGTTGTTGTTTGTTTGTTTTTTTTGTTTTTTGGGGGGGGGGGCTGTATTCATTAACATTTGTACTTCCACAGTTTGATTACAAATACCATGATTAAAATGATGTGAACGAGTCAGTCTATTGTTCGTTATCTGGCTCGGCTCTGTGTTCATCACAGTAGTTCAGTCAGTGTACTGTTTGAGTACATGAATTACTATTGGTTATACTATTGGTTATTGGTTACTAATATTGGTTTGTTTGAACTCAGAGGGAGTGTCAGCCACATTAAAAAAGTTAACAGCTTAAGTCATTTGTGGATTGATGCATATTAGAGATGCGAACCGTTTAAAACGATTCAGTTCGATTTGGTGAACTGAATGATTCGTTCGCAAACCGGAAATCCAGCTGCTTTGATTTGAACTCTCTCTCACACAGACACAGAAGAGAAGACGATGCTGAATAAAGTCGTCGTTTTTGCTATTTTTGGACCAAAATGTATTTTCGATGCTTCCAAAAATTCCAACGGACCCTCTGATGTCACATGGACTACTTTCTTACCTTTCTGGACATGGACAGTATACCGTTCACACAGCTTCAATGGAGGGACTGAGAGCTCTCGGACTAAATCTAAAACATCTTAAACTGTGTTCCGAAGATAAATGGAGGTCTTACATGTTTGGAACAGCATAAGGGTGAGTTATTAATGACATAATTTTCATTTTTGGGCGAACAAACCCTTTAAGTTCTAATTGGTTGTTAATGTTTTTATTGTTCATCAGCTTAAAAAAAAAAAAAAGTTCTTAAAGTGATTCCTACAATATTGCTCCTCTGTGTTTTTATCAGTATAGCTATGTTGTGGCCAGAGGAGAACTGGCTCCTGGGTTGAACCTGGTTTATCCCAAGGTTTTTTTCCACCATTTTGACTGATTGCACAGACACTATTAATCTATTAAAAGAGAGCTGAACTGGATGATGACGTCACTGAATCATCAATGAACTGACTTAAGATGGAAAATGTCTCTGTTATTGTCCTCCTGCATTATTGACAAACTATTTTCCTGTTTAACACTGTAAAGCTGCTTTAACACAGTATCAGTATTGCGTAAATCAGTATTGCGTAAAGCGCTATATAAATAAAGGCGACTTGCCTTGACAATATTCTTAGGACAGTTATTAAAACTTCATAGACTCCTTCAGGTTAGCGGGCCTTAAATATTCAAAATACATCTCACAATACATTATGTAAAAAAATAAAATAAAATAAAAAGTTGTCCCCGTAAAGCTTAAGAATGTGAACACATTTGCCTAAAACTAAATAAGCTTGTTTTCTTGCATTGGAATTTGTCAAAAATGCAGTTCAAAATGCAATGCAAGCTAACTTTGCATTCTCAATGTCCACACAAGAGACTCTATAGCGAGCATTTACAGAAACTGACTTCTTCTATGGTCAGTTTTTTCTTTTTATATAATATTGTCATGGCAGAGCAAGTATGTCAACATATAGCAATTTCAACATATTTATGGCAAAAAAAAAACATTGAATTAAATATTCCATTTTCTTCGTGTTTTCAGTTGGCCTTAACAAGTTTTAATAAGCTAACAGCTTAGCATGATAACTGTTTACGAAAAGCAACAAGCTTTTAATAAACAGTTCGTGCTATGCTAAACATTTAGCTTGACAAAAAAGGTATCATAATAACATGCTACATTTATAATCAGGCAATGATGAAAATGGATAGAATTATGCTAAATGATAATAGCTATTTTAACATCTCAGTGTCGCCACATGGGGCAAGCAAGTAGTTATCGCAACTGACTTCCAGTTATGGAGAAATAGTTTAATAAACACAACCGCTTACTCACTTCAACTATCAACATTGTTAAAGCTATTTCATCATATTTCTGACAAAAAAAAAAAAAATCTTGATTTAGTAAAGACATTCGAAGGTAACGAAGGTAAGAAATAGGTCACCCATAAATTAAAATTCAGTAATTTTTACTAACCCTCATGATGTTTCAAATATGTACGACTTTCTTTTTTCTGTAGAACATAAAAACAAAACATCTTGTCTCAAGACTTTTAGGTTCCATAAGAACCAGCAAAAGGATGTGAAATTACTTTAAAGAGGAAGAGCAACCAAGACCAGACAGAGAGGTATCAAGAGGGTAATGTAAGGGAGGTGACCCTTTGTTCCTCACCACTCTAATGTATTAGGGACGAGAGAACACAACCACTTCTTAAAGACATGTGTCAGAAGAGGACACTTCAAGCCTCAACTGTTATTAGTGATATTAAAGGTGTACAACCACATAAAAGAGTCATCTCGAAATAGGAGACAGAAGAGAGCAGCACTCAAGATTAATCCCAGTCAACATGAGGCAAATTCTCACTTCAAGTTGAAATGAAAAGTTGGCAGCCCTGTAATATACTGTATATTAATTGCTCTAAATATCAGTATCTGCCAAGCTCATTGAAAAATCTCTGTTGTTCACTAATTAACAAAACCAACAAAGAATGATGGAGCCCTATAACACAATGTTTTTCTAATAAATGTCCAATAATATCAGAACTTGATATCATCTACAGTATATGTATGCTAGCACCACAGTTGAATAAATAATCATGTAAGCAACAGCACATAGCTATGATTAGCACGTAGTGTTGGCTGAATTGGATATAGTGTACTAACATAGGTACTATTCATACAAAGACAAATCATAGATTCCCTTTTCTTTTTGTTTTCAGGTAGCCTTTGTTTAACAAGCTAACAGCTTAGCATAGTGCTAACCGCTAATGTAATACTCTTTGCTAAGCTATTAGTTTGCTAACAACATTTCATGATAATGCTTCATTTATATCATGCATTGATGAAGAGGGACATAATTATGCTAAAGGCTCATAGCTATTTTACCATAAAACTCTCCTCAAGAAGTTTTGCTTCAACTTTCAGTGAGAAAACATAGAAAATGTGTCAAGACAAGGTCAGAGTTTTTTTTTTTTTTGTTTTTTTTTTTAGGAATAGCATGCAACCTTTTACGCTCCTAATCATGTAATAATTACTCATGATATAAAATACTGAGTATTGTACTGTGCACTCTGAATGGAAATCGATAGCAATAATGCCCTCAGCAAGCGAGCAAACGGTTTGTTGCCAGAGTAAGCAGATGAAGCTTACAGGTGTGTGAGTGTGTGTAGGATACACAGAATCTCTGTTTGAGTGAAGTGTGTGTGGGTAGAGGATGTGCTTTTAATTGCACTGTAAACTTGCTCGGGTGCTTTCCAGCATCAACCCTGCTGTGCCACCTGATAAGACTGATGGCGACCGGGTTCATCAAAGACAGGACATTGGTTGTAAGTGTGATTTATTTCTAATCGTGCTGTAGTCAACTAGCATTGCATTAGGCGTCATGTTTAGTAATGTTAAAATCCAAAAACATCACCAAAAAAATTATAATAATTTGCTCACACTTTATTTTAAGGTCCAATTCTTGCTATTAATAAACCATTAACTATGACTTTTGCATCAATAAAATGCTAATTTGCTGATTATAAATAGTTAGTAAGATAGTTGTTCGGTTTAGGTGTTACATGTTTAAAGGGGGGGTGAAATGCTATTTCATGCATACTGAGTTTTTTACACTGTTAAAGAGTTGGATTCCCATGCTAAAAATGGACAAAGTTTCAAAAATTAAGTTGTATGTTTGAAGGAGTATTTTTGTTCCCAAAATACTCCTTCCGGTTTGTCACAAGTTTCGGAAAGTTTTTTTCGAGTATGGGTCTGTGTGACGTTAGATGGAGCGGAATTTCCTTATATGGGTCCTGAGGGCACTTCTGCCGGAAGAGGGCGCGCTCCCGTATAGCAGAGCACTGAGAGGCTGAGCACAGACAATCACTGATCAGAGCGAGAGGGTCGCAAAATGTCCCAAAAGAAGTGTGTTTTTGGTTGCCAGGGCAAGACAACCCTGCACAGATTACCAAAAAAAAAAAACAGCATTAAGGGACCAGTGGATGGAGTTTATTTTTACAGAGCATCAACGGAGTTGTGCAAGTGTTTTTGTTTGTTCCCTGCATTTCGAAGATGCTTGTTTTACAAACAAGGCCCAGTTTGACGACGGATTTGCGTATCGTTTATTTCTTAAGGATGATGCAATCCCAACGAAAAAGGGTCACGATCGTGTGTTGGAACCGCAGGCGGTGAGTAAAACTGCCTAAAATATCTCTGCCTCCTTGTAAGTGCGTCCCCTCCCATGCCGGAGACCCGGGTTCGAGCCCCGCTCGGAGCGAGTCGTTGCTGCTGCTGCTCTCGTTCAGTTTCAGCCTCTGGATCTGATTCTGGATCATAAATATACGCTGAATCTGACTGTAAGCCATGGTTTGTTTTGGATGATGGTTTTTTCCACACAGTAATGTCACAGTTTCCACATGCTCTCTACGCAAAAGCTTACTCGCGCTCGTGATTCTTTAGCTCCGCCCACACGTCACCCCTCCAGTCGGTCGTGTTTTTCCGGGAAAAATCGGTACAGACTATCTTTCTCTTATGAATATAATAAAACTAAAGACTTTTTGGAGTTATGAAGGATGCAGTACTACTCTATAGGTACTCAAGATTAACAGGATATTGAGTGAAAACGAGCATTTCACCCCCCCCCCCCCCCCCCCCCCCTTTAAAGAGTTGGATTCACATGCTAAAAATGGACAAAGTTTCAAAAATTAAGTTGTACGTTTGAAGGAGTATTTCTGTTCCAAAAATATTACTTCCGGTTTGTCACAAGTTTCGGAAAGTTTTTTTCGAGTACGAAACCAATCAAAATTACTTGTTCATGAATCTGACTAATTCGGTTCAATTTACTAAAAACAATTGGTAGCATTCGGTCAACCTCACAGCTCATTCTTTAAAATGTATCCTTTCCATACAATATGGAAGTGAATAAATTATGGCACAATCTTCATTTTTGGGAGAACTATCCCTTTAACAAAACTATACCAAACCTGATCAAAGCTTGTTATCCTGGCCAAAGAGCTGTTTTAGCCAATCAGCATGCAGGAAACGTTTTTGCTACTACTCCGGAAAAACAAATGGACCTTGGGCCAAATCACACCCATCCCCATGAACACAGTTTCACAGTTTCTTTCACTAAGAATTGCCTGAAGTTACGAGTTTACTAATGTTTGTCTTTACTGAGTGAGCTCAAACTCTTGAAGTGACTACATAACAAAGTTCTGAGTCAAAAATGGCAAAGTGGAGTTTGCCACTCAATTCTGCCTCAAATGTGAAACAGCAGTAAACATTTACAGTTGGATTTGGCTTTGTTTAAAATATGGGGTCCATCTGAGCCTTCTGTTTATAGACAAAGAGAGCTTTGATGGCATCAAAAAGGGACTCAGAGAGTCAAAAAAGATGCACTGACAAACCCTAAGAGCAAAAAAAGAAAACAAGAACAAACTGGAATGAAAATGAAAGCAAATGAGGATGCCGCACTCTAACAGACATGTCTGAAGACATCTTCAAATTAAATATCCTTGTTTTTGCTGTTTGGATTGATATTCAAAATGAAGAGAAATCATATCAAATAGGAGTGATCAAGTTGTGGTCCAGATACAAACTCAAATCTCCCATATGAGCACCACAGCTCAATGTTTACTAAGCCACGGTTCCAAACACTTTTTTTTAACTACCCTTTGTGCAACATGAGAGTAACTGTAGCTGTAGATGGCCACAGATATATTATTATTATTATAATTCAATACACTGAAAATACCTTTAATATTTTTGTTCAAGAATAACCATCATTTAACCATGATTTTAAAATGTGGTATATCCAACTAGTGACTAAAGCACTTAATTGGTGATTAAAGGTCTTGAATGTTATTAGAAGCGAACTGACTCAAGTTGTGTTTCTGAGAAGCCGTCAAGCAAGAACAACATCCTGAGAAATGATCAACACAGATGCACACAGTATACACAGCCATTCTCTCAGTGCAGAAAGAGCGCTGTACATCTGAGATGAATCTTTTCAACCAGATCTCCACATGCTTAGAGACCTCATGAGGAACATAAGAAGTCTCTGATTTGGCACAAGCCAGCCTAGACGAAAATAAATGTAATCAAGGGCCCACCAGCATTCAGTAAGGCCCAAACCATGAACAGGGAAATGAATTAGCATTATTAAACATCAATAAGAGCATAAAGGTTTGGACTTCTTGAAACATTTTAGCTTTTTGTTACACTTTTTTTTTAAGCATTATTGCCATCAGCAAACCATCAGAACAGATCTGAAATCAATTTTTGGGTCACAACCCACATGTTGTGAAGCACTGCTACAGGATGTTTCATAATATGAAGCAAAGAGCTCCAAATACTCTTTGAAGTCGGTATGAGAGTATTTTATACAGTGAGTTATAAAGCAGTTTAATATGATGAATCTTGCTAATTGGCCGGAGCAATGGGAGCTCCAAGAAGTGTGAGAAGCTCTCCGATGTGTCTCCTCCTCTCATTCAAACCAGAGATTACCCACTCAGCCTTGTACAAATTCAGAATGCATTACTACAGGTTGAATGAAAAAGGAGGGAGGATTTTCTAATTCTTCTTTCACCTGCATTGGGCCCCAGAGGTTCCCCCTGGCACATATGGTGCAGGCGGGGTGAACTGGATTAACAAGAATCAGCCCTAATTAAGAGACTCTGAAGATCTCCTATTATTTCTTTGATGGCCTGGAGGACCCATGCGAGGAGCTATTTGGAGTGGTATCCTAATTGAAAAAGGGCATTAATTCTCAAATGGGGGAAGACTGTCCTTGAGTGACACTGAAACATTTTCATTTAAAATCGCAACTTTAATAGGCATCTATGGAGTCATTGTCTGACTAATGGGGATGTGTATGCAATTTGTTAAGTGTTGGCAAGTGTTTTTACTAACTTGACACACATCCCAATGCAGAGTGAATTCTGAAAATGCACTTATACATTTCTTGAAAATACTATATATTTACAAATTACTTTTTTTACACATACAAATATATTAATGCAAAATAAATATATGATTTTTTAGTCACTTCCCTAGTCAGGATCACTCTTACCACACAAACTCACATTCTGGCAAGGTTCTCCCCAAGTCCTTGCAGTAACATTAATAGAACGTTTGTTCAAAGTTGACAGGTTTTTAATCATATTCAAAATATCAAAATAGTAGTAATACTAAGTAACAGATTTCAACATTAAGATTTCAGATTAAACAGTAAAAGATTTCAACGTTGAAAGTGACGTTATACCATAATGTTTGCAAAATGATAAAATGGAATGTTTCCTGAACGACAGAATGCGCACATTTTTGATTTTGAATGATTTTGAAAGAAATTACATTTTTATAACTTAACAGGAATATTAGCAAACTTTCTTATAATATATTTTTGTTAGCTCTGTAAATGCTGTTTCATGGATGAAAAATGTTTAATTTTTGAGTAAAGTATTTATTTAAAAAAATCTAGAATTGCAGCCCTCAGAGAACATCATAAGGGGCAAGTAACTCCTCAATGTCAAATGCACTTGTACATCTGATAAGAGCCTTGATTGTGAGATAAGCTCTTGCCCTGGTCTTTGTCCCATTTGAGTCCAATCTGGGGAAGATCAGCAAACCACCCACAGCTCATCCACCAGCTGTCTCCTCCTAAACCCGATGTGGATCTCTGTCATCTGCTTGTGGAAGAGGAGACTTTCAGTGTTTGCGTGATCTGATGAGGATGTTTACATGATCAAAACTATTCGGCTAGTATCAAAGTCAACATGTCCATTCAGTCCTCAGCAGCGTATACATTGTTTGTGATCAGTTCAGTTTGCAATTAACCTTTGAAAGCCGACCCTTTCATCAGACTCGCAGCCAGCACTCTGACATATAGCATAGTTGTGCTCTGGGCAAACCAAGTTCAACTCTTGATGAGACAGACAGACAGACAGATAGATAGATATATATAATTGAAACTACTCCAAGAACAAAAGTGATTTAAGCAGAAAACACAAGCAGCTTTGATTGTCCTCTTTTTGGGGGCTCACAGTGACCCCAGACTTTATACTCACACAGTGTCAGAGACCAAGCGACTATATCATAGTGTCCAAACTTTACTTTGATTTGTATTCAGCATCTTCTCCAAGGTCCATTGAATGAGAGCAGAGATCTAGACCACACACCTCTAGCCTGGAAAAGAACAGGAAGGGATCTCAAAGCATCTTAAGCTAGCACTCAACAGACCTGCTCTTGTTTTCTCCAGTGGTAGACGGGAGCAGCTCTTTCAGTAGCATGACAGCAAACCCTAGTCGGCTGTCATTAATTAAGTGGCAAGTCAGGGATACTAACCCAACCGGCAGAGAGCCATTGGGGCCCCGGCAGAGCCTGTCAATCTACATGCACTGAGATGAAGACGCTGAGATTCTCCACGGACACAGAAAGAGAGACAGACTTTCAATGGATGGAGAAATAAAGGAAGATCTGAAGAGATGAAATAACATATAAAAGAGCTGAATTAGAGTTTTACATTTTATGAAGAAAAGACAAGACAAGTGTAAGTGGGTCTTGTCTTATGATGATAAACACAATGAATTTAAATTTGTTTGGATGAAATATAGCTCTTAATGAATACACACAGCAGTGATCCACATAGGTGTTTGCAATAAAAGAGCGCAAAGAGGAAAGCCTCAGTTCAAGTTCACTCCTCCCTCCAACATAGACACACAAAAGTACCCCAACTCGCTCATCCATCCTTTGTGACATGGGAGCACCACCACTGGGACAAATCAGGGCCCCACCTGAATGTCACACTCACATGCCACATACAAAAAGACCCCCTTTCAAGTCCAGACACCCTACGTTGTTGCATGTCCATGAGCACCGGTCACTTCTTTCCAGCCAGGCACAAAAAAATCGAGCAGCTGACAGCATAATTCACTAAGCGGGACTGGCCCAAGGCCATGGGCAGGATGGTGCAGAGATTTGGCTCACCACTGAAGCCCCCCTCGCCACCGCCCCAGTCCATTCACGCTTGGCCCCTCCACTGTCTTGGGAAGGAGAGAAAAGACAGGACTCTGAGGCATGCCTGACTGAATGTGCTTGAGCCTAATGCCGAATTATCTGTTCATCAAATGCCCCCGCTGCCGCTTAGGGGAAATGTGCTCCTGTTTTCACAAGCAGATTCGGACAGGGAGTCTGGATGCCAGGCTGCCCCAATTGCCCCCACCAAAGAGCAAAAAAAGAAAAAAAAAACACAGACAAAAAAGTTCTGGCCACAAACAGCGTTAAACTAAGCAGTTCTATCAACCAATTAATAGTGAGTGATTTACATTTTGGAAAAAAAAATATGGCTAGTTATTCTGTCTCTTTTTGTGCCACTGCTGAAAATAGTCCCAAATGAAGCTGAGAAATTAATCTTGTTTAAGAAATTAAAAGTGGGAAGGGGAAGTCTTGGCCTAGTGGTAAGAGAGATTGACTCCTAACCCTAGGGTTGTGGGTTTGAGTCTCGGGCTGGCAATAACACGACTGAGGTGCCCTTGAGCAAGGCACAAGCCCCAAACTGCTCCCTGGGCACCGCAGCATAAATGGCTGCCCACTGCTCCGGGTGTGTGTTCACAGTGTGTGTGTGTGTGTTCACTGCTCTGTGTGTGTGCACTTTGGATGGGTTAAATGCAGAGCACAAATTCTGAGTATGGGTCACCATACTTGGCTGAATGTATATATATATATATAGTGACGAGTGGGGTGGGGCCGAGAGCCATGGGAACGAGGCCGGTGGAGTGATTGGGAAATGAGCGACACCTGCTCCACTCACCGGGTTAGAGTATCACAGAGAAGATTGGAAGGATACAAAAGAGGAGCGACAACAGTGAAGGACGAGAGAGGACCAGGCCTGGGTTTTATTTTGTGTTTTAGTTTTGTTTGTCGCAATGTTTTGTGTTTATTTTGTAATTAAACTTTGATTTGAATGTTCGCCCGCTCTCGCCTCCTTCTTCCCGTGATTATGAAGTTTGTACTCCGTTACACACACATATATATAAGGGTAAATGATTTAATTCAATTGCTTGCTTTATTCCAGAATAAAACAGTGTTCTTGAACAAACAGGTTGACTGAATAATTCAATGACTCATTCTTGAAAACAGTAGCTGAATTATATTACAAATTATTTCAGTTATTGAATGAATTAGTGTTTTGAATAAATGGGGAAATTATTTGATGACTGCTGAATAAATCAGTGATCTTGAATGAATTTTTTGACTGAATGATACACTGACTCCATTTTAAAACAGCTGTTTAATTCAGCTATGCTATTTACAGCATTTTAACAAGATATATAAAAAAAACTGTACAATAGTATTGTATGGTAGATAACAGTCTGGTATTGTATATGGTAGTACGTTATTTTAATTCAATCAGTCACTTTCATTTGTTTCATTTCCTAAATGAATCATTGTTTTGAATGACTCCGTTGACTGAACGATTCTGTGACTCACTCATTAAGACACTTTTCTCTTTCCGGAGCAAATCTGTGTTTTGAAATGAATCTGCTGATTTAACGATTTTATGACACACTAATAAATCGATTCACTCGTTTAATTTCTGAATGATACATAATTTTTTTTAAAAATTGGATGGGTGAATGATGTGGTGACTCACACATGAAGAGAGCCATTTGTTTCAATCCTGAACAAATCAGTATTTTTGAATGAATCATTTAAAATGAATCACTTGTTTCTTTCATGAATGATTCAGTTTTTTGAATGAAACGGTTGAGTGAATCATTTTGTGGCTCACTTATAAATCATGTTTTGTTTTCAGAATAAATCAGTGTTTTTAAACAAATCATTTGAGCAAACAGTTCAGTGACTTACTCTTAATTTTCGCCATATACTGGTTTGATGATGTAACCTGCTGAAAAAGTCACTGAAGAATCTACTTTAATAATGTACAGACTCACAGTGAAAACAGATGAGCAAATCAACTTTTCTTTTCTGCTGACATCACTGAGGCCACATAGGCTATTGAATAATGTAGTCAAACAGCTATTTAGTTAGCATTTTAACAGACTTGCATTCAGTCTGTATCACCCACCCTTCACAATCCAATCCAATCCTGATGAATCAAATACAGTTATTTTCCCCGTTATATATCCTGCTTTACTCTGGGAGAGATGGATGTATTTAAACATAGAAAAATAGCAAACTTCTCCTTTAAGCCTAAATGGTTATTCTGCTTGGACACACAACTAATTGGAGCATGTAGAGACACACAGTACCACACGTCCCTCACAGGTGGACACACATGAGGCATGTGGCAGAGGAGGGGCCACGTGGACCCCGGACTGACAGCTTTACAGTTCGCTACTACCATCTGTCACAAACCCAAGACCCGACAAACAACACAGGGACTTTCTCAGAGGAAAAACAGAGATGTGCCAAAAAAGTGTAGAAGGGAAAAAAAACTTGTTAGCTATAGTACAACACTTGGGAAGACAGATGGTGAGAGAGAGAGAGGTTTCATTCACTAGATCGCTTCCTAAAGTTTGAGCCCTTCTTTTGTGCCACACATTTCATCACAGCATCATTTAGAACACCGAACAGAAAAGAAGAAAAGTAGTAAGGGATTTTTTTTAGCAGGTACCGACTATACCCGGTTCACTAGCTGACTTACAAAAGGGCTTTTCCAAGTCCTTGTAAAATGCCTTTGGTCAACTCTTAGAGGCTTTGTCTCAGACGCCATCCAAAAGATTAATTCTGGCATATCAGTCGCTTCTTGGCACTTCGTAACAAATAGCAGACAAAATAATGAGCCTAGGATTGAAGTCTGAGTTTGTATAAGCATTTGTCACTTTCTGCTGAACTGGGCATGGGATGATTTGAACAATGGTGGCATATGTTAACTTTGAGCCAAGCAACACTTTTTTCTCACAGGGTACTTGCACTGTATAACAAATAAAAATAGTAGACACTAAAGAAAATAGCCACAATAGCCACATTTTCCTGCAGTCTTTTGCTTTTTATCTCTCCCTGATTTCTGTAATTTTTCTTTCCGTTTAGACTAACAAGTCATTTTAAAGGTAAGATAAACTAGAAATACCTCCTTAGACGTGAACTCAATACGTTTTTTGTGCTCTTGATGGTCCCAGTATTTTGTCATTGGGTTCTAGACTATACTGACACCTACTGGTCTGGATGAATGAAGTTTACAAACTGCTGCTGCTTTTTATTGAAGCTGCTTATCTTCTCTTATTCTTCATTTATTATCATACTTATAGTAGACATTCTTGGATTCAATCTCAACAAATTTTAGAAGTAGTAACTCAGCCAATTGCGTACCACCGTTGGTACATATGGCAGCGCCCATAAATGAGAACCCACTCCATGTAAAACTGTATTCAAGTATTCATACTATTCATTACTTTACGTGTAAATCCTTAAATTGCGAACATTGCAATTGCACTTGAGACAACTGCACATTTCAGATTTTACACTGCACTTAGGTCACTAAGGTATAACCTCATTAGATTTTTCATGTTCAAAAATAAAATCTGTTCTCTGAATGATTCATTTACTGTAAAACTCCTCATATGAATGTCTGCATGTATAATTCAGTTTAGACAGTTTGCAAGAATGCTAATGTTTTATTATTATTTTTCCTATGTAACTTCCATTTACTAGGTAAAGTAAGACCACACTAAAATATTAAAATCATAATATTAATTTTTACTTGATTTTGTTCCTCAGTATTACATTTAAAGAGATAGAAACTGTACATGAACTTAGCAGTGTTGTGACTTGGGCAGAACAAAAATATAAAGCAGAAATTCAACTCCAGTTCCCAGTTTTAATGGGTTGAAATTGCAGAAAAAAAGCATTACTTTATGATCTTATGATCATGAATTTAAAGGCGGTATGTAAAGCATATGCTCAGACAGACTCTCTGTTCAAACAATGTTCCATGTTCTCTTGTACAGTACTGACTGCAATACAATACAGCAGACACAGCAGACAAAAACTAAATATTTGAATTGCCATGATATGACTCATTATGAAAGAAAGACTTGAAATTTTGGGCACAGATCACGTTTAGCTAGAAATAAATCATGTTTAAGTGTGAACCCCAAGTTCAATAAAAATAAGCTTGATTTGGAAACCATGACATCCAGCACTTCCCGCACCTGTTCATCAGCATTATACACACTACACTCATCTATAAACCCATTATTGAAGGATTTATTAAAAACAGATAAAGTAAACTAGAGATGCATGCTTTACATACCTGTTTTACTGAAGAGTGCGATCTGCGCAAGAAACAGTGCGCATCTTGTCGTGAGCGCTTCCATTATTCTCTGAATGTGAAGAAATATTGCTGTTAAGAGCAAACAAGGTGAGGACAGTCGAGACGACAGAGGAACACCTCTCCCGAAGAGCCGGATGGTATCACATTGGTTGGGTAACGGGAGGAGATAACCCCTTCAGCGGTCAGATCCACTCCGCTCTCCGCTGCATGGATGTGCGCGCGTCCGGACGAAGCGCCTCGCTTCGCGCACCGTGAGTTCAGCTGGAAGTGCGCGCGCCACCCACAGACCGCTACACACACAAAAAAGTTTGGTAACGCTTTCTATGGAGACTTTATATATAACTCATTATAATTGTACAATAGCCTATATAAATAGTATTTTCAGAAATAATTCTAACCACAGTTTTATAACCATGTGGATGTTAAAAATGGCAGCACTTAATTTTGCATTTACTAATAATTAGCATTAATCTTATGATAAATTCTCACTGCATTACAATACACACTGTAAAAAATACACACTGTAATGCAATAATTGCTATATTGTTTTCATTGATAATTAACGACAGTTTCATAACATAACATCATCATGACTTTAATATAGCCTACCATACATTTGGCTGCTTATACTAAATCTCATCAGCTAAGATGTGATGACGCGTGTGCTATTACAACTCAATAAATAAGCTATTAAAGTTGAGTGACTTACATTTCAGGCAAAACTTCCACTCTAGTTAAACTTCAAAAAGCTAGTTCGTGTATTTCTTTTCTATCGATGAAATT
This sequence comes from Carassius gibelio, assembly GCF_023724105.1. NCBI lineage: Eukaryota > Metazoa > Chordata > Actinopteri > Cypriniformes > Cyprinidae > Carassius > Carassius gibelio. Next base: position 9,933,315 of record NC_068395.1, on the reverse strand, counting down.
TGTTCCAAAAGAAGGTTCACTCGTCTGGAATCTTTCAGTCTGGAGCGGAGCGGAGAGACAGGCTCAAAGCGTTCCGCGATCACTCCTCTCCAGCTCCACTCCGGGTTTTCCATTTCCACTCCTGGAGCGAGAGAAAAACTCTTCGACTTTCCAAAAAACTGCGCATCCCGCTCCGTTCTCACTCCGCATCCACACATCTGATTTTAAACTCAGTGGCCACAGACAAGTGGAGTAAGGTTACAGATATCTGAAAAAAATATCTCATATGTGAAATATGAGACCATTTTTAGTTCACTGGTGTCAGGTTCTTGGTAAGGGAGGAACTCAGGTGCAGACAGGGATTCTCAAACAAAGGGTTTATTAAATACAAAACGGGGAAAACAAAACCCACGAGGGGGAAAACAATAGCTAGGGAAAAGACTAAATAACCAAACAAGACTGGGCAGACAAGATCAAGACACAAAACACCAACTATAAACAAACACTCACGGTATACAAAGACTTCTTGAGGAACAATCACAAGTGATGAACACATAAGTAGTACATAAGTAACACAATGAACCGACGCAAGACAGAGCACACTAGGAGATCTAAATAGGGGGAACAATTAAGACACGACAGGTGACACAGATAGGGCAATCACGACACGACTAGGATAACAAGGGGGGCGGGGCAAGGGAACGAGACAACACAAGCACATGGCCCAAAGACAAGGCCATGCGCTTGTACACAAAACAAGGGTCTGTCATGATCCTGCCTCAAGACTAGGAAAAATCAAGGACACGAGGGCAGGATCATGACAGAACCCCTCCCTTAAGGAGCGGCTTCCAGACGCTCCTCAAGGGAACATCAAACACGGGACATGACTGACATGACAGACTGGGACACAGACACAAACCAACAGGACATGACAAATAACAACAAAGGCAAACATGAGTACACAACGGCAGGGTTGGGGTGACAAATCAAAAAAAACAAACAGGGAAGGGGAGGGGGCGGGACCACAAAGTTCATGGGGGACAGACCAGGGCGGGTGGGAGGGGTAGGAATCCTAGGAGGACAGGACGAAGGCTGACGACGGGGGGTACGGGCAGGTCTGGGTGGTGAGGGACGGGGAGGGGTCTCGGGACAACTGACAGGGGACATGACAGGACCAGACAAGGGACGCGGGACAACACTTACGGGACGCGGGGAGACGACATCTACTGGACACGGGGGGACCACAGGACACGGGGCCACATCGGCTGGACACGGGGAGACAACGGCTGGACACGGGGGGACAACATCTACGGGACACGGGGGGACAACATCTACGGGACACGGGGGGACCACAGGACACGGGGGGACATCAACGGGACACGGGGCCACATCAACGGGACACGGGGCCACATCAACGGGACACGGGGCCACATCAACGGGACACGGGGAGACAACGGCTGGACATCTGGGACTTCTGGGGACAGGGTCAGGGGACAAGACAGGACTGACGGGGATTTCTAAAATTTGGACAAGACGGGACAAATAATCAGAAAAAGCTTTAGCAGCTAGGATAATAGGCAGCTCCTTCTGGGATGAGACCGACTGTACAAGAGTCTTTGCTGCAGAGTCGGCCGCGGCTCTCTCCTCCGCTCTCACGACTGCAGCTCTCTTCTTTGCCGGCTCGGGCACGCTCACCGTTGCTGGCTCGGGCACGCTCACCGTTGCTGGCTCGGGCACGCTCACCGCTGCTGGCTCGGGCACGCCCACCGCTGCTGGCTCGGGCACGCCCACCGCTGCTGGCTCGGGCACGCCAGCTCTCTCCGCTGCTGGCACGGGCACGCCAGCTCTCTCCGCTGCTGGCACGGGCACGCCAGCTCTCTCCGCTGCTGGCACGGGCACGCCAGCTCTCTCCGCTGCTGGCACGGGCACGCCAGCTCTCTCCGCTGCTGGCACGGGCACGCCAGCGCTCACCGCTGCTGGCACGGGCACGCCAGCTCTCTCCGCTGCTGGCTTGGGCACGCTCACCGCTGCTGGCACGGGCACGCCAGCTCTCTCCGCTGCTGGCACGGGCACGCCAGCTCTCTCCGCTGCTGGCACAGGCACGCCAGCTCTCTCCGCTGCTGGCACAGGCACGCCAGCGCTCACCGCTGCTGGCTCAGGCACGCTCACCGCTGCTGACTCGGGAGGAGACAGGGTCACAGGACCGGCAGGCCCCTTCTTCTTCCTCTTCCTCCTCGGGCGCGGTGCAGAGGCTACAGCTGGGTCAGAGGCGGGTTGGGGGAGTTTGGTCTCGGACAGGGCAGACTCGGACGCCGAAGACTCTGAAGCCGACTCCCATGAAAACCGTCTCCCTCGTTTCATGGGGAGACTGCTGGCTGAGGAGGGCACCTCAGGACTCTGGGAGGGGCTTGCCTGACCCCCCAGGGTTGCCACGGCCAGGACACGACCCTCAGGGATCGTTGGCAGCTGGGTAGGTGGAGGGGACCTCTGTGGCTCCTCCTGGGAGATGCTTTCCCACAGCCGGGCATAATTACGGAGGACCCATTCCCCCTCAGGCGAGTATGGGAGGGTGACCCCCTTCCTGTCGGCGGGGGACGACGTCCAGCACAGCCTCCGGAACTCCGCCTGACGCTGAAGCTCAGAGGCCCTCCTGCCTGCTGAGTTCCTTGGTGGTCGGTTCATTCTGTCAGGTATTGGTAAGGGAGGAACTCAGGTGCAGACAGGAATCGGGTACACACAGGATTTATTTGACAAAAAGGGAAAACAAAAACCCACGAGGGGGAAAACACTGACTAGGAAAATGACTAAATAACAAAACAAGACTGGGCAGACAAGATAAAGACACTTAACACGAACTATAAACAAACACTCACGGTATTACAAAGACTTCTTCAGGGATGACAATCACAAATCACAAATGTGGAACAGTTAGATGAAACAGTCACAAATCACAGATTACAAATCTCAATGACAATGAACCGACGCAAGACAGAGCACACTAGGAGATCTAAATAGGGGTACTAATCAAGACACGACAGGTGTTACAGATAGGACAATCAAGACACGACTAGGTTAACAAGGGGGGCGGGGCAAGGGAACGAGACAACACAAGCACATGGCCCAAAGACAAGGCCATGCGCTTGTACACAAAACACGGGTCTGTCATGATCCTGCCTCAAGACTAGGAAAAATCAAGGACACGAGGGCAGAATCATGACAACTGGTCAATATATTACTGAAATTTCCAATTTCCTAGTATCTGTGAAATTAAAAATGTAGATATATCCGATTTTTTTTTTTTTATAGCACATGTAGTGCGATGATAAATTAGGCTACGGTACAGGCTATCATACAAATTCCACTGCTTCAAATTATATTTTTATTCACTAATATGAACTATAAATAGGTTTAACAGGAATAGTAATACCAGTCAATTTTGACCGTGTGAGGACTTATTAATATTATTATTATTTTTAATCCCGAATAGGAAAACATCTTATAAATCATACAGAATTAAGTCTTTTGAAAATACAGTTACTGTAGTACAGTATAAAAACCAACACACCTATGGCCACTGCCTGATTTTATGTCCCAATAAAACATGGTAACCCAACATGTGTGTTGTTGTTGTTGTTGTTATTGTTGTGTTGTATTGTTTGTTTCTTTTTTTCCTTTTAAATGATGAATTAGGAAATAACTACACCTTAATGCATAAATATGATTCATTTTGTGAAATAATAACTGCATAAAGCAACAACCACAAAAGACCAAGGTGTTCGCCAATATCAGTGCCCTCTTAACTTGAGAGAATGAATATTGGTTAAGCAAAAGAGTAGCTAATACATCACCAGCTACCCTGAAAACAGGATGTTATATGCATATGTGCACCCTTTTACGAACATGCACCCCTGGGGATGCTCACATTCTTGTCTTGGTTTGAAAACAATCCTCAAAGAAATGCTCTTGCACAGCATTTAAGATACTTTCCAATGCAAGGAGATTACCGAAGTGCGATTATCAGATTTCTAAAGGTCGGGTACATATTTGCTTTTGAGAAAGAGAGGTGTAACTGCTTGAATAAGATATATATTATCTACTCTTTAGGGATCCGCAGGTTCCTTGATTCATTTGTATGAACAGGTTTAGTTTGGAGCATCTGATTCAAAAGCAAAGAATGAGTCAAGTTGACTCTCTTAGCATAAACTAGGATAGTTAGAGTGAGCAAAAACAGCAGACCAAACAAGCAGGTTATCGCTAAAGGCTGTTGAGGAAAACTTGGCTCAATTTAATAAGAAGCACAACTCTATAGACACAATGAGCTCAGCATCACACAAAAAAAGTGGAGAAAGATCAAATACTGAAACTTTCAAAAGCATCTTCAATCAGTGCATAATATATGGAGTGCTTTTCTTTTCAGTATTGTGCATCGTTTGGAGACTCACATTCATGTAAAGGGGCATATGTGGTTTACGGTTCAACTTGATACAAAGAATAGGGTCCCAAAACTAGTAATATACTACCCATGTTACGCATGCAGAGACCATGCGAATACATTAACATAATTTACCAAGGATTAACTTTAATTTATGCAGGGTCTGTTCTTCAGTTGTAAACCTGCATGTTTGAAGGGGGCCCACTAAAACTGCATTTACATCCTTGGAGCAGTCATTGTTTTGTATTTATGGGTGTATAATTACTTAATCTAATCTAGTAGAAATTAAAATAATAAATAAATCAGTATGAAACAAACAAATCAACAAACATCCTGATGTCCTTAAATGACCTTTTCATTAGTGTTTCTAGGTTCTACTCTTAAGATTATTTTGATGTTTAATGCTTTTAAGATACTAGAAAAAAGACTAATGCAAAAATATGAATAATAATAATACATACATACAATTTTAGCTTAAACTAAAAAAAAAAAAAAATCTGTACAATATGAATAATACATCTAAATGCCTAAAATGTGGTACAATGTTGGTATTCTGTTTGCCATTCAGAATGAAAATATCTTCTGCAGTATGATGAGTCCAGTAAATTGCCGATGGCCAAATATGAATAAGTTTAAACATGCCTTGATGTTCCCAAGAAAACAGGATTCCACATTCCTGAAAGTTTAGTGCTCCATAGTGACAAGACTGCTAACATCCCTGAAAGCTAACAAATCTTTCAAAGGATTATTGCCTTTGCTGAACTTTGTGCAGTTCTCCACAGTTCAGTGCATGCATTGGGAGCAAGAGATCAGTGTGACTGGCTTTGATGACTTTTTTACATTTTCGACTCTTCTTTATTGATTATCAACTATGTCTCTTTTTTCATTTTTACATTTAACACGCAAGTATAACAAAATGCATGCATTATTAATAAATCTAACATTTATTAAGTATTTAGCAGTCAGAATATGTAAAAGCTGGGATATAGTTCTAGATTTGTTTTCATAGTTCACATTTGAGACTTCTTATCTCACAGTTGCAACTTCACATTTCACGAGATTGCAACTTTATAGCTCACAATGGCAACTTTATCTCCAATTTGTGACTTTATGACTATATCCCATATTTGCAACCATTTTTACAACTTTACAATTTCAATGCAACTTCATATCTTACATTTACGACTTCAAATATCATATTTGCAACTTTATCACATTTGCACATTATTTCATATTTTAAAATATCTCACAATAAACTTTTTGATCTTTTACTTTTGATAGTAGTTTTGCTAAATGATTGTTGTCAAAATAAATGAGGACTGCAGTGACATAATATTTTATTGGAATACTTTAACTTTGGTGTTTCAACTGTAGGAAATAAAATTTTTATTTTATTTTTATTTATTTAACATATTACGTATGCCAGGCCAATAGTTGGCGCTGTCACCTTTACTGTTAGTAAACAGTGCCTGTAGGGAAGTGTTGACTATGCATTGTACATGATGCGTCTCTGCTGTTGGTTGTAATATTAGTGAAGTAAATACACACTTTTCTAAAGAAGCGTTAGCAAACTCTAGAGCAGCAACAACAGTACCATGTAATCGGCAATTGTTGTGGATGTATGTTTGTTCACACTTGCCTTTAAAATCAACATGTACTCCGCATGTTGACATAGTTAACACGTACTACGCATGCACATCACCGTTTCAGATTCCCGTACATGGTGTTTACACAGAAACAATAATGGTATCGTACACCAGCCCCACTGTGTGCCCAAATTTTCAACAATACAGCTGGGAAAATCAACCAATGATACACCAATCTGCAAGAATCACAATCGATGTGTTGACCTGCCACTTTTACTCTCACGGCACCTTCAGAGTCAGTCTGAATGTTAATGGAGTAACTTGCATAATGGCAAGTTAGATATGGAGGACAACAGTATTTTGTCACTGAGCCAATGTGAGGTTAAATGCTGGGAAAGCTGTTGATTAGGAAGCTCTGTGTAGGGGGTTGGACCAAGCTCTTCAAAGGCCACAATGCCCGATATGTTTTGGACGCAGTTGTTAAGCTTTCCTGCCACCACAGACCGTGGAGTTTCCTCAAACCGCCATTGTCATCTCCCACAATAATTTGGAAATTGCTTGGGTGCTAATCCAGTACCCATGCTTTCAGAGTTTTTGATGCAGCATCAGCATTGGAAATCCCGGAGGGCCATTGTCAGTTTACAGACCCATGGTTACCATTCACACTTTATAAAGATTAACCGTCATTGTGAAACCAGAATGCAACAAGGCCAGTGTGTGTACAAGTGTGAGTCCCATTTCCCAAACTCATTTTCTCCAGGTCCAGAGTTGTGTCCACTGCAGCGTGGAGCTCTCTACATACCAGCAGCAGAACAAAACGCTCCTTCACAAGCTCGAAGAGAGGCTTTAAATCAAAGTGCTTCCAAATGACATCAGGTTCCTGGATCCCTGTGAGAGAAAAGAGGAGAGGGAGCAGTGAGTGCCTTTTATCTGAGCTTCAGTGGCACATCCAAACCCAGACTCACGTCTCAGCCTCCCGATGGGGGACAGACGACGCATACACAGTCACACACAAACATCACATCTCAGCAATATGGGGATGGAAGAAAGGCGATGCGAGACATAGACACTTCGACTCCATGCCTACCTCGCTTTTATCTGTCTCTCTCTCTGTCACTGCTGTCTTTATGTTGCTCGCTCGCTCTACTCAATCTTTATTTTCACTGCTTTAACTGGTGTTCGGAACACATTACAACAGAACTAGAGTTTGTTAAACCATTTATTCATTTTCTGCTACATAAATGAGTATTTTAATACTGACAAACAGTGACAGAAAAGAACAGATTTTGTGAAAAAATCTCATCCAGTTAACATTAAAAGGACTTTTTTAGTATAGTTTCCCTTTCATATGCAGATAAGTTAAATGATACATTTTGAACTTCTTTTGGATGTTTTCAACTCAAAATCAACAAATTAAGTCATATTAATATTAGGGCCGGGACTTTAACGCGTTAATTGAGATTAATTAATTACACAAAAAATAATGCGTTAACTAAGATTAATTAATTACAGAAAAAAAATTCCCGCATTTTTAATAACTTATTTTTGCACCGCGGAACGTTTCTCACTGGATGAGTTTCGGCAGACCGATTATACTGGAGCACCAACTAGCGTTCGCCGCAGCACATCGAGCCTCAAGGATCACCTCAACGCAAAACATATAGCAGCTAGCCTGGACTTTACACTTTATGTTGAACTATGTATTATTTTGTTGGTGCAACAGTTTATGTTAAACTCTTTATTGTTTTGGCCAAGGTTATTGAGAGTTGGACTTAGTATGTTATGGCCTCTGAAGCAACAGAGAGATGTTTTCTAATAGTCAGTGTTTCCAATGTTCTGAATGTAATTGACAGTATTGTGTTTTACTTAAAAAAACACTTTACAGAAGGTTCCAGCACCTATAAGCTTCCTGAATTTCTGAAATGTACTATTTCTAAATTGTTTCTAAATATGCTATTGCTACACTTCATGGCAAAAATTGCACTGGTCTGCTAGACTTGGTTGAACAAAAATAAACAATATTTTGTCGCTTAAGCTTATGTATTCAGTCATTATTCAATGGTATACTATAAATCCATGTGAAAAAAAATGACTTCTCACTGTTCTCAGGTCAAATATTTATCTGCGATTAAAATGCGATTAATTTCGATTAATTAATTACATAGCCTCTAATTAATTAGATTAATTTTTTTTTATCGAGTCCCGGCCCTAATTAATATACCTTTTTTTTCCAGAATTTGCAGGGCTGTGTGATATATACATATAAATTATATACATTTATATGTAAAATATAATATTTATATCATGTAAAATATATATAATTTAAATAAACATAATACATAGTATAAAAAATTATATAATAATAAAATAATAATATTTTAATAAACATATCACAATTTTAAAACCAATACTTGTTTTGGTATGTTTTTCAATCAATCAAATTATATTTATATAGCACTTTCCCAAACAAATCAATGCAGTGTCAAAGTGCTTTACAGGCCAGAAACAAACTATTCACACTAGAATTGTCATAATAATTCAAAATAGACAACAATAAGTATGACATTTAGGACATTTAACATTCTATTCATTTAAATAAAATAATCCATTTTTTTTTTTACTTTTTCGTATTGCATCTAAAATAAAATTCAAATAATCAGAAACTATGAGTAAAATTAACTTTTTTATTAAAAATAAAAATCATTAATCAAATCATTATAATAAAATAGTGCAAAACTCTGTCTGTTCAGTCACACTGAATGGCTAATTTTGGTTACAGTGGCACAGAATGGCAGCTGACTGAACAGGTAAAAGCACAAACCATCCGTAAAAAGCCTACAAAGGCATCTGAATGAGAAAAGAAGCCTGTTGTGCAGCAATGAGAAAGGTTACATCTAGCTCTTACAGATGTGACATGCATCGAGCGTCTAAGTCCTTCAATTAAACGCACTTAGCGGCTCAAATGAGATGTTGACTCTGTTCTCATATCACAACAAAGCCACTAGGCAGGCGAGGCGGTGAGCAGTACGACCCTGACAAACAGCAAACAAAGTATTCAAAGCGCTAATTGTTTTCCTCTCATATGTAAGCTGCCTTCAATTAAAGGAAAATGTGGCGAGTGGAGTAGACCTTAAAAAGGAAAGGAACTCAAGCGCTGCTCGAGGGTTTCCTAGCAACAGGAGAACGGTGAGGTAAAGGCCAGTTGTTGCATTCCTCTTGATTCAGCACTGGAGGGAAGAAACTGGCGAATCAGGAGAGTTTCACATTTGGAACATTTCAACAATCCCAGCTGAAGTGCTTTGGAAACTTCAGTCCATTTGCACAGTGTACAAAAACTGGGGAAAGGCTAGAGAGTTCGCAACAAAGGACCTCAAAACAAAAGTACAACTTGTGCATAAACATAAGCATATCCAATACAATGAAATGGCATTTGTAATTATGCCCTAGCCTCTCCACCCCTAATTTCTGAATCTTCAAAGCTGCCCAATGGTTTTGTTTTCCCTGGTTATGGCTGTTTCCGACGCCATTCACCCCATTCAGCTCTCTGAGGCCGAGCAGAAGCATCTGCAGACAATGGCTCCGGGCTCCCTCTTTCTCAGGGTGTCCAGCTACACAATGGATTTCTTTAGCTAGAGAACAAAAAAGGCTTGCGCGTGAAAAAAAAGGTTCAAATTCAATGGCATTCCTCTTCACAATCAGTACCGACACATGCACTCTTACACTCACTTGCTCAGGGATGGGTAAAGTTTTATGGTAAGTAAGACCCTTGGTCTAAAACAAATGCAAGTAATGCAATGAAAAAAAAAACATGGACAAAAGTCACCATTACACCAACAGGGTCTTCAATGACATTGCATTCTAAATACATAGACATTAATATAGAGTTGGTCCACCCTTTGCAGCTATAATAGCTTCCACTTTTAGGTGATCCTGCTCTGTGACTTTATGTGGTCTTCTGTCTCATGGCTGAGTTGCTGCTGTTCCTAAATCCTTCAAATAATACCACTAACAGTTGACCATGGAATATCTAGCAAGGATAACATTTCCCAAAAATGATTTATTGCAAAGTTGGCATCCTATCACAGTTTTGACCCATGTTTCTATTTGTATATATACTGGTGTGGAACTTTGATGCAGTTCATCCTAGATTTGATCATGCCATGGATGAAATACATCTAAACAAACCAAAAACAGGATATGATGTCACAGGATGTGACCCTAAAAAGGACAAAATTCTGAAGCAAACCTGGTCAAAGGCCATTACAGTTCAGCTTAGGCATCAGAACCACGGTCTCACGTTGTGACCATATCCTTATATCTTTAGGTTCAACCAGAACTAAATGTGTCATTTCTTTCTTTGGTCCAGACCAAAGGAACCAAGAAAAAACGAACTGAAAACACTTGTAGCACTGTAGGTTTTGTGTTGTAGGATTAGTAGCAGTGTTGCAGCAGTGTGTGAATAAGTAATGCAGAAAGCTCAGTCAGAAAGGCAATTCATTATTATTATTATTATTAATGTATGCCAAGTGAAAACCGTAAGAATAATCTGTTGAAAAATAGCACCAAATTCAAGTCCAATAACAAAGAGTAAAGGCTCATTCACATCAAGAGTGATAACTATAAAGATCAACAGGAACAAACAATAACGTTCTGCATCATAACTGTGCGCTGCAGTTATGTCGTCTTCCACTTTTAATGCTTGAGCTCTTCAAAATCGGTGGTTTCTGATTGGCTGCCAATGATTTTATCATTCATCAACTGAATTTTTTTTTTTATTTCAACAATATTGGTCATCTGTGTTGCTATAGGAGTGTAATTCTCAAATTTGTCGCAAAGTATGTCGATTCACCATTCGGATTGTGTTCAATGCTGTTTCCGTTGTGCAAATCACAACAGACATTATTTAAAACATATTTCAATGCTGAATGTTGGTCATATGTTGGCTGGGTTTTCTCATATAATGAGAATGATTATTAAAACTTTATATTTATTGTTATAGCTCCTTGGTGTGTACAGTCAAAGCATGATAGGCTACTTACAGGTACTTTTGTTATTTGAAAGCTATTAAAATATAACCATAAATCGCTACCCAGTATGCACTGAGTTTGAGTTCTACATGTTAAATAAACAAGAATTGGCTTCCCTTTCTTCTCCTCTTACACCCAAGGCCTTCACCAAGAGGGTGCATTAGCTCCCCTATCACATCCTCTGTCTGGGCCCAGAGAGCTCTATTGTCACCCTACACAACAGCCCCTTTGGCACCCCGGCTGCTTAACACCCTAAGGCTCCTCAGGCTCAATGACCGGGGCTTCCAGTAGGCAAAAAGGGCCTGGGCGTATGTCACCTAGCGAACCGCCTAATCTTCTTGCCCTGTGCTTTTCCACCAGCTATTCTATGGCACAAATCAAAAGCCACCTTGCTAAATAGAGCCCTCCATCCTTTTAAAGAAGTGATCTCTGTCTCCAAATGTATAGAAATAAAGTCAATAAAATGCACGCTGTCTCAAGGATGCTTTGGAAAGCTGTTCTTTAGTTTAAGTCTAAGAGTCTATTTACAAGCAGAAAAGCACTTGAGAGCATGTGTGAAAGCCAATGCAGTAAATTTATACACGCCATCTAAAGCTGTGTTTTGTGACCTCTGGCATTGAGGACTTGCATTTGAAATGATTTCTAATGTATGGCCTGTAATCTAGAAATCAGACTAAAACAAGCAACTTTTAGCATTTGTCACTGGAGTTTTTTGCAAAGTATTTTTTGTCTGCGAGTGGTTTTTTGCCATGAGAATCCCAATTTCACCACATTGCATTTAATTAATTCAGAATATTTGTTGTGCATCCAAGATTCACACATAATATTATGACCCAGAGAGACCTGGGGCCTGTACCATGAAGCTAGATTAGCTGGCTAGCCAGGTAAGTTTCAGGTTAGTTTGCACCAATCCTGGGTTTAAGGGACTGTACAACTTAAGTGGCTTGGCTTTTAACTGCATTCATTGCCATAGTAACTTACGTACACTCCATGGCTAACCTGCTCCGGGTCAGGTTATGTTCTGGGTTAGAGATCTCAAACTGAAGTTGGACCAATCAGATGTGAGAGAAGTAAATCAAACTTGCTTTGTGTTGCAAGGCTCGTGATTGGCTGTTTGCCAGTGATGTCACACATTCATGTACATCCCACAAACTCAGGATCAAAGCCTGAGTTGACATCAAAAGATGAACGGCATCATGGTACCAACAAAGCCGGATTGGAGAGGTTTGGTTTTGTCAACTCAAAACTAATCCTGTAACTCTGAATTTGTTCAGCTACCATCATGGTACAGGCCCCAGATTTGATTCCAATTAAACAATTGAAAAAATGACCAAAATTAACCCAAGAAACTCTCTCAAACTCTTTAATGCATGAATATATAGCTTTTCAAAATATACTATGCACTTTTCTTTGTATTTTTGTCTTGTTTTCCAGTACAAATATCTAAATAATCTTGTTTTCTGAAAATGTATAAAAATTAAGTTACTTCATGCTTAAAACAAGATTTTATTTTATTATTTTTTATTATTTTTGCCGTGCTGCAACTACTAAAAGTATGAATAAATACGATTTTTTTTTTAATGTTGAGAAAAGTTTTAGACTTACGATGCATCTATTTAAAATAACTGTTTTTTATATAAAATGCAATTTATTCATTTGATTGTTTGTTTAATCCTACACAAGCTTTACACTACTGTTTTATCTTGCCAATTTAAATAGTGCCCTCTAGAGGAATAATTCCTGGATTACAAAACGCAGCTCAAATACACTGAAGTTAGTTATTTCAAGAAATAAATAAAAATATGTATTAAAAAAAAAAAAACATATACAACACAAATTTACTACCATATAATTTTGTTGCACAAGTTTAAATAAACAGGAACACACCAGTTTTCATCATAAAAAATAATAAGAATGTGTGTGAACTGAAAGAAGTCCAAAAGTTGTTTCATTTGTTCATATGTATAAGGCAAATCACAAAACTCTTGTATGGATCCATGGCAACCAAACTGTGGCCTCATTCACAGATACACCACACAAGGTCTGTATTCTCTCTTCCCACTTTCCTTCCTCTTTTCAGTATAGCTCTGCTAGCTCTGGACTCCATTCACGCCCAGTCAGCGCCACCAGTCTGCTCTTTTCTCCACTCATATAATTGGTGAGCTCAGGCAGAAATATTCAACCCCAGCACACCGTAGCCATCCAGAACAGAGAGTATGTGATGCTGTAATGGTCTCAGGCCAAAGACCCCTAATACATTCAAATACACTTTCCACAGAAATTCAGTGACCAGATTTCAAATCACCACAATTATCACAATGATCGACAAATTAACCTAATTTCGTATCAAACTGGAGAAAATTTAAAAACTATTATATTATTTACTATATATTATATGGATTATTTTAATTAGATTTTTTTTACAAATTCTAATTAAATTTAAATAAATTAAACACTTTTTTAAAATTTTCTCTTTTGATCGAACTGAACAAATTCAGCATCAAAATAAGAGACAATAATAAATATAATAATTATAATTTATTATTGTGCCCTTTGATTAAATCGAACCAATTCAACATCAAAATGGACAAAATGGACAAACAGATATTCATCTTATATTTATTTATATAATAATGTATATGTATTTATATAAATAAATAAGCACACACATATACATACATACATACATAAATGCATGCATATAAAATATATAATATTTTATATGATAATTTGTAAATAAATATGATATTTTCTTTATTCAAACAGCTACTTAAACAACAAATTGGATAAAAATAAGCAAATAAATAAATATTATTCCTTATGTATTATATTATTTTCTGTCTTGAATGTAAATTAACCCGAATGAACATCAAATAAACACATATGATATATTTATTCATTTTCTTTTTTATTTAATTAATGTAATTACACATCAAACTGGAGAAAAAAAATCTATAAATATGTATTATATTTATTGTTTTCAGATTGAAATTAGCCAGTTCAACATAGAAAATATTATTTTCTCTTTTTCATTAAAATTAACCAATTCAACATCAACATGGTGAAACTTACAAATCTGATAATATTATTATTATTAATAATAATAATAATAATAACAACACATCCCTTATCCTAGCTAAAAAAAAAACAGACAAAGATGGGACTGGGATTTTGCATTTCACATGCTGACTAATTTGACACTGCCTCTTGACCACCTCTCACAGTGGGGTGTTATACACTAGCAGCACCTTGTGTGCTTAAAAGTTTAATTATCTTATTTGCCATCACCATGCTGATACATACTTGTGAAATGGATTTGAGAGTCATATCATTAGGTCCTTCAGCTTCACACCATTTGAATAAATAAACAAGCATAAAAAGTACAGGCCCAACTCCCCAAGGGTTCGGGACGGCTGCTCCTAATATTAAAAGCTGGAACCTGGCTTCATAAAACATCTTTAAATCATTATACAACTGATGCTTTCAATGTGTCCTTTCAAAACCTAATAAACGTGCTTTTCGCCATATGGCATGCTCTTCGCCGGTTCTCTGAAAACATTCATTATCAAAGTATGTCTCACATCTCTGAAACCTCTTTCATCATCAGTGCTCCCGTGTGCTTCTCCACGTCATCCTTCTTAATGAGATTTGAAGAACAACGAAGTTCAATATATTAGTGAAGAGTGGCATCCCTTAAGCATTACCCAGAAGCCTCAGTCATGAGACACGGCGTGATTTCACAAGTTTGTGAGGAATTGCTGGTCTGGCTCTCTGGTAACGGAGATGGAGCTCCAGCACTGTCTGAATCTCACTTCCACAGGAAGATCTCTAGAAGCAGCATGTCGCCCATAGATGCTTTTGATACACATGATAGCCACCTCTCTCATGGGATCTGCACGTCTTCATATCCCCGGACAATCACCAAGCCGCGCAAGGCACGTAAGAAGCTGCAGGTGATCATTTGTGTACTCTTCGTGGAGCTTTTTGAGAGGTTCACCTTCTTTGGGATTGTTTGCAATATGATCCTGTTCTGCACCATCAAGCTGGGATACAGCAGTTACCAAGCAGCCATGGTGAACACGTGCTTTGTGGGAGCCAGCGTACTTACACCGGTTCTTGTGGGATGGTTTGCCGAGACGTGCTTGGGGAGGACAACAGTTCTCTGTTTATGTGCACTCCTTCATTTCTTCGGTTAGTGGTTGCCATTGTAGTGAATCCTTGGTACACTATAATCTAATCTTTAGCATCTTGCTCAAAGCCATTGGTTTTGTTCAGGATTTTAGCCTAATGTAACTTCCTGGCACTCATTTGGAGGTGCACTAGAACAGCGTAGAGAGAGAAGTGTTGTCTTTGTGTGTATTACTGTTCCATGTTAAGACATCTGAAGTTGAAGGACAATGTGCTCTAAATAAAACATATTTTTCTATGAAAGATCAAACAGTTGTAAAGATCTAAATATTCAAGTTCTGAAAGTTGTGCATCAGAGAATTAATCATAGTTAACTATTTATTAACAGAAACTCAGATATATTAAAATACGTTTGAAAACAAGCAGTTTTGCCTTTAGTATTAGAAGAGATATCGTATACGTTGAATAATTGGTTGGACCTTGGAATAAAAAAAGGTTGAAAACCACTGCTATAAGAAAAGCCTTAACCTTAAATGCTTTTTTATACTGGTCTAGACTGGTTAAGGCCAGTTTGGTCCTGGTCTAGCAACAATCTGCTGGTCTTTTCAGAAGGGCATGTAAAGTTGCCATCAAGTGTCTATAACACCTAGATAACTGACTTCCTGTTGTTGGTCCATTTTTTATAGGAACCGCCTTGCTTCCTGTGGTCGCATTCCCTTTTGAGGATTTCTATATAAACACACATAATATTGTGCATCGACTTGAACCTCATGAGCAGCACATACTATTCTACACGGGGCTGGTTGCAGTGGCCCTTGGCATTGGTGGCATCCGTGCCATCCTCTGCCCAATGGCAGCCTATCACCTTCAAGGCTGTGATCAACACCAGCTCCTGTCCTTCTTCAACTGGTAAGAAGCTAAATTACCACAGCACAGAATTTGCTCTACAGCCATCTTGTTCTTGTACTATTGACACCTAGTTGTATGGATGTAAAAAGCAAAAGTTTGCAGTTTACATTGTAGAAATGTGCTAATCACCATAAATCATTTATTTTCATTGGAAAAGTGTCTAAAAACATGTTTACTGAGATAAAGTGTGATCTTAATATGGCGGCGTCCATTGGACTACTGTTATGACTCAAGTACTTGATAATAATTTGAAACGTTTTTTTCTAAACTACTTTAAATCTCTTGAGAATTTAAAAGGTTTTACATTACAAGGTTTCCAGAATCACTTTGTACACCAGGTTCAAATGCTGAAGCTATGTACAATCCACAGGTTTTACTGGCTGGTCAACCTGAACTCAACTGTTGTTTTTTTGGGGATTGCCTACATTCAGCAGTCGATTGCCAAAAACCTGTGCTTTCTCATCCCTTTCACCTCTGTTCTGCTCGCCCTCGTCGCCATTCACATGGTGCACAACAAGCTAACTTTCCGTCCAAAAAAAGGTAAAAATGCCATTCATGATACATATACACAGAAATACATGTCTTGTCCGATAATTTTTTCTGAGAAATTAAATTAAAAATAACTGACAATGGTGAATTGTTCATTTGTTTCTGACTTCTGTTCCTTAACAACTTTGGATTTTCTCTAACAGGCAGTTCCTTGCTAACTACGCTGGGAGTGTTCCTCAATTCTCTGAAAATGTGCTGCCTCCATTATCGCCATTTAAGCGGAGACGTTGCCAGCTGGCTAGACCGTGCTAAGGAAAACAACGGGGGTCGTTACAGCGAGACCAGTGTGGAAAACGTCAAGGTCCTAGTCAAACTTTTCCCTCTCTATGGACTTCAGCTTTTATATCGAGCTTGCATTACCCAGGTGAATTTGTAACAGCTTCATTTTTAGTTGAATCTATACTTTTGTTCAGCAATTAGCTTCTGTAATATCTTTTATTTCACTTCTTTTAATAGATCCCATCGGGCTATTATCTACAGACGATGCATTCCAACTTAAAACTCAATGGCTTTCTCCTGCCAGTAGCAGTGATGAAGGTCATCAGTATCCTGCCGGTGCTGATCTTAGCCCCACTGCTGGAGCTTCTGAACACCTGCTACCAGTCTCCAAAGAAAATGCTGCCCTCACCAGCCACATTCATAAGTGAGCATCCTTACTACAATGAATGAACTGCTTGTTCAGCTTATCCTGCCTTCGTGTGCTACTGGAAATGTCCCACTTTGGGAATATTTTTCCAAGAGTTTGCACTTTGTAAATATGACTTGAGAAACCGATCATGTCCAATATCCAAATGGGAAACTCATATATACCTTAATCATGACAGCATGTGAATCCTCACATGGGATTGTAAAGTGTCTATCAAATGAGCCGAAGTATTAGGAGTTGATTCAGCAGTAGGGGTGTAACGGTACGCAAAAATCACGGTTCAGTACGTACCTCGGTTTTAAAGTCACGGTTCGGTTCATTTTCGGTACAGTAAGGGAAAGAAATTCAAACATTAAACTGCAGGTTGTTTATTACTTTAAACTTTTTTTAACAATTTGTTTGTCTTTTTTTTAAACACTTTAATTATATATATATATATATATATATATATATATATATATATATATATATATATATAAAATAAAAAATTAATAAGAAATAAGAAATAAAATAATGCTGCAGTTGCTTTAAGTTCTCCACTAAATAAAATACTCTGTCTCAAACCAATATCACATAATAAAATATAATGAAAAATATAAATAAATATGATTTCAGTGCAGCATTACCAATCCCAGCTTTGTAGGCCTGCTCATATAATATATATATATATATATATATATATATATATATATATATATAACTTTTCCAAAGTGTAAAGTGCAGCAACAACAATTTCAGTTTTTAGACCTGCTCAGATTTCGTTATTGCGTTGGACCGATCGGAATTAAGAGCAAAGGTCTGTTTAAATGCCGACGGGAGCTGCGTTTGAATTACAATCGTTTTTTTCCTAGTTGTAGTGATGTTCACACTCGCGTGATGCCTTTTGAAAACTTTAGAATCAGCTGCAGGGCGGGATTTGCGCTGAACGCAGAGACTTCCACAATTTAATATGTTCGTGTGGAAAAACAAAAATGTATCTATGTTCCGCACAAAAAATATTGCATTCGGTCATTCGGTGCACACTTGCAATGTACCGAAAGCCCTGTACCGAAACGGTCCGGTACGAATACACGTACCATTACACCCCTATTCAGCAGTGGCACTTATACTGATACCTAAAGGCCTAGTACTTTTGAAATGCTATAATAGCAATTTATATGTACATTTTATACATATAAAACCTAATGCTTTACTGTTATATAAACTACTTTTCCTTACAGCTATGGGTCATGCCTGTGCAGCTCTCTCAGCACTACTGGCAGGGATATCCGAAATCCACAGGAAGGACCGCCCACAAGTGGAGCAGACATTATCAGGAAAGGTCCTGCATGTGTCCTCTATGACCTGTTTCCAGCTTACGCCCCAGTACATTTTACTGGGAGTGGCAGAAGCCTTTGTGACACCAGCATGTATGAATTCTCAATATATACATTTTCAACATATTGATTCAATCCCAAAATTCAGCCATGTGACCATCATGAAATCCCCCTCTTCTCCTGTTCCTCTGCTCAGGTTCACTCATATCCTTCTGTCTGACTCCCAGCAACCTTAGAGGTGTCTCCTTACATTTCCTAACCCTCTCATATGGAGGAGGCTGCTTTCTAGGGGCTTTCCTCATTCACGTCCTTTATTTTGTGTCAGGAGGTAAACATACTTCACTCTTGAAAGTGTTGAACTTGTTCTTGTGGCGCAATGTCAAGTCTCAGAACATGAGCTCAATATTGTGTTTAATGATTACAGGAAACTTCTATCCTAATAACCTCAGCAGCGGCAACATGGAGAGGTTTTTCTTTACACTGGCCACATTAATGGCTATAAACACTCTGGCGTTCTGGAGAATATCACAAAGGTAAGGTTCAAGCTTATAGACGTAATGAATAATTGGAGTGTTGAATACCGACAGAGGAATCTTTATGATGTTTTAGCAGGTACACAGATCTGAGCGTGGATCTGAGTAGCGGGGCAGGACACAGTCACCTGTATGAGAAACTCCTGCAGTACAAGACCTGTCTGCGTTTTTATGACACGTTTGATCGTTCGGACACCTTGACGTCTATGGAAACGGTCTTGTAAATCAATTGTACATATTAACCCTGTAATGCTGGCATTACACAAAAGACTTTGAACTGACGGATTTTCATCGTTTGGAACTAGAGCAATGTAGATGTAAATAATGCAATTTAAATGTATAAAAAAAATAAAGTTATATTATGATATTACTATAATGAGTCCAAAATTTGTCATAAGATGTTGTTGATTTGATGAATGTTAAAACTGAGTTTCTGCAACATTGTGAAAATGAAACTAACTTATAATGTGGAAAAAACTACAACATCTTAAAGGGTTACTCCATCGCAAAATATAATTTTTCTCATTAATCACTTACCCCCGTGTGGTTCCAAACCCACAAAAGCTTTGTTTGTCTTCGAAACACAATTTAATATATTTTAGATAAAAACCGGTAGGCTTGTGACTGTCCGCTGCCAAATAAATAACAGTGTCAAAGTCCAGGAAAGTATGAAAAGCATTGTAAGAATAGTCCAACTCCCGTCAGTATTTCAATGTTAACGTTATGAAGCGACGACAATGTTTTTTGTACACAAAGAAAAAAAAATAACGACTTTATTTAACAATTCCTCTCCTCTGTGAATTACTTAAATAATTCCTGCCAGGGCATTGCTATACAGCTGCAAAGGTGCCCTAGTATTATTATGCCACTTTACACTTCCACTGTAAAATGTAATTTGTAACTTACCTCTCACTGAAATTTTTTTCTGAAAGTTTCTTTCTGTCAGACAAAGCCAAATTATGAATATGTCGTCTATGTGGTCACAATTCAGTGTTTTTATTATTTTGGTAAGGTATACAAAAATAAATTGTAATTTGTAAAGGAAAGAAAACATATTTCATAACTACTAACCCCCCAAAAAGCATACGGTATGTATCAGCATGTCAAGGCTACCTGTTTGACAAAAATTACAATCCCACCCATATCCTGTATATATATATATATATATATATATATATATATATATATATATATATATATATATATATATATATATATATATATATATATCTCATAGCATATGCGTGTGGTTAAATATGCTCTGTGAATGACTTTGAAGTGAAAATTTTGTGATTAAGATTTGTGATTGTATGGACTGTATTATGTATCAATATTGTGTCCCAATAAACTATTATAGGGGGTCAGATCTGATAACCACGCTCTAGCTATAAAGAGATTATCGGCATTAAGTTTTGAAAAGCAAAGGTAAAAATAAGAAACAATTCCAGTGGTTGGTTCATTGTGAATCCTGTTCACTACTAAGTGAATTTGAAGATTTGTACCCCATGGTAAAAAGACATACCTTTTATTTCTTGGTGAGGTCTGTAATCAGGGTAGGGGGGTATTGTGTATGGTTGGTTTGGTATAGTCAGGGATCTTTCTCTGGAGGCTGGTACAGACGGACATCTTTTCTGACCTCCAATAGCTAGGGTCTGTGCCCCTGGGGGGCTGATGAGGTAGCATGCTGATATGTTTTATGTCCAGAAGCAACAGGATCTGGAATAAACAGGGTTTGTTTCTGTTAGCAAAAATGATTTGATGGTCACTGCCCGACAATGTCAATTATCCTAAATATGAATCCAGAAGGGTTACCTTTTCTGGTCTGTCATCCCATAGATCTACAACATTTTCTACAACACCAATGTGAATGGTGGGATGAGGGATCCAAGACCACACTGTCTGACTCGCCCTTACCGGACACAACATCTACACAGCATAGAGAATGACACTTTTCATTATCCATTTCTTTTATATTGTTGTTACACCCCTTTTACTGTTTTTGCTGATAATTTTGGAGTAAACTCGCATAAAGAATTACCTTTTGTTTTTTAGTGTCCTTCACAAAACGTATAGTTTTCTCTTGGATTCTCATTTTTGACCACTTCTTTATTTGAGGGTACAGGGTCCTTAAGAAATGTATACAGATATAATGAATATGCTTGTAAATTAAACCTTACACTTACTTTTAAATAGAATTTACATAACATTTGAAATAAACTATTTAAAAACTTTCTAAAATAAATGTAAAAATCTAAATATATTGATATATTGAGTATTTTGCAGATTTAAGATCATGATCTTTAAGTAATAACCTATAAAAATGTATATTTAGTAAGACCTACCAAATGTTTGATGTTCCTTTGAATAATTTTGGTCTGTTTCTTTCTTTGCGGCTTCTTAGGTGTTTTTTCTCACCCTGCATTTGTTATAGAAACCACAGAACATTAAGGAAAATTGAGTAAAATCTTAAAGATGTCACAGAGATGGTTTTGCTCCATAATGAACCTGGTTTGCAGCATTTAGAAGATGAACAGAAAGTCCATCTGATTCAGTGCTGTTTGATCCACTTGTGCTGCACAGAATATCAACATTGTGAAATAATCTGACAAGCAGTTCATATGCTCACAGGATGTTTTTCAAACATATCTGAATGGAATGTTTTTATTTGACTGTATTCTTACCTGGACTCGATGTCAATGTCAGACAGATCCTTTAAAGAGTCCTCTTCTCTTCCCAGCTTCTGTCTGACCTGTTGTCTCAATAACAGCCCTAACTCCTCCAGACAATGTTGCTCCATTTAAAATATATTTAAAATATATATTTGTCAGTTATATGACACTGACAAATTGACAAATCAAATGATAACTGAACCTCAAAGTTATATGTTGAGAAATCACTGAATATTGGTACCTGTTCGCTGCCATCCTTCCCCCTTCAGCCAGGCAGGGTGTTCAGAATAGAGCATTCGGGCACTATACAAACCTCTGGCCTTCATCAGGTTGATGATGGTGAAGTGGTAGGTGATGCCTTCCCTTATGTTCCTCACCCAGAATATAGATATAGTCTCCTCATGATGGTTGGCTCAAGACGTGGCACTTTTAATGGGTCCTCTGCTCCCAGTCCCATCCACACGAGAGTAGATTAAGCAGATTGTTTTTGTGGCTAAATGGTGTGGTGAACCAACAGGTGAGGATATAAAACCAAAGTTTGGAAGTAGCTACAGATTTTTACACTATTTTCTTACCTGGGTCTGTGCAGTAGACAGTGCTTCCTCACACGAGCTGGTTCATCACCTGCTGGCTGATTGAATCTTTTATAAAGACCATGAATTTCAAATAGGAACGAGATGCTCAGACTCAAGTGTAACATATTATGTGACAACTAGAAAGAACTTGAGACAAATGCAAAAATATCAATAATTATGTTATCACTGGTAGTGATTTGTTGCAAGATACAGTATGGCATCTTTACATGGGATCAAGCCTATTTAGGTCTCATAAACTACAATATTTTAACTGACATATCATGCTTCACCATGGGAGCCAATATCCACCACACAAGAAAAAAAAGTTTGCTTTGATGGATACTAATTATGACTTTAAAAAGTCTGAATTAGGAAATAAGAATTCAAAATAACAACTGATAATTATAAGAAAAAAGTTATGAAATGAGAATTCTGACAATTAAATCAAAAATTGTATGTCTTAATTGTGACTTAATCATTATTTTTAGCATTTGTTTATTACTGATTTATTTTAATAATGTGAATATTTTTTCTATTTGACATCATAACATGCTATATTATGGAAGCGCATTTCTACCAGATAAGAAAGAAAGAAAAGCATGCTTAATTATGGAATTAAAAAGTCATAATTACGAAAGAAGAATTCTAAATTCTGACATTATGAAGTAAAAGTCATAGTTATGACATACGAAGTCTTAGTAATGAGAAGTCAAATTTAAATTGTCATATTTTCATAATTATGTGATTTAAAAAAAAAAACAATTCTGGGATAAAAGATGACAAAAAAAAAAAAATGTAATTGACCAAAAAGTCATAATGTCATAAGTCGTAATTATGAAAAAATAATGTCATGTATAATGTCAAGAGTAAAAGTCTAAATTCTCAAATAAAATTTAAAATGATTATATAAAAGTCATAATTATGGAACATACATTAAGATAATTAAAGGTATGCCTTATTACTTAATTACTGTGTTTTAATGACTTCTTATTTCATAATTTCAACTTTTGGTGCCACAACTGTGATTTAACAAAGCATGTTTTTTTCTAATATGGCAAAAAGGGTTTCCATACTTCACATCACTGTCAACAGACCCAGATCCAAGAGCTTTACATATTTAACTGACTTTGACATGGCTTGGGTTCCTCCTGCTCCTCTTCTAAGTTAGAGTCTTTGCTCTCAGATGGTGAGTTGAGCAGGTCTGAAGCAGTGGAAGCTTAGTTGCCCTCCCATTCTCTTTTGATGGGGACACCTGAATGTACAGAAGAGCCATTCTCTACGAATATAGTAACAAAATGTAAGCATAATATGTAATGCTGGAATAGAAGACATAGAAAATCCATAGTCAAACGATGTTAAACCCATCCAAAGGCTGACTCGAATAACTTAACCAAGAGAAATCCATTATGCTGAAGACATACCAAAATAAATATCTCGTATGGATCAACTAATTTTATTTTATTCAACGGCATAAGAGAACAAAAAGTTCAAGCAAAGGGGCAAAAGGTTAACAGGCATTGACTATGTTAACCCACATGGTAATATTAGACTGTAATCTGCAAAGCAGCAGTCAATTTTGTGCAATCACTCACCTGAATTCCCAAACCTCAATGCATGCAACTCCGTATTACTTTTTCCTTTTGGATTTCGGTTAATTTTTTAGAGAGTCATAAACGTACATGACAAATGTTGCCTGAAATATTCATACATTAATTGTAAGTTTAGATGTAGACATGTTAGCATTAAACATCTTATTTTAATTATTCACTTTATTTCACTAAATGTTTCAATAGCTTTGATAATAGTAACAACTGAATTTAATTTTTACATCCAAAAATAAATAAAGAGTTCAAAAAAAGTGGCTTAAACCAAATATTTGTAGAATTTTTTATTATTTACAATGTAGAAAACGGTGAATATCTCTACATACCCAGTTCAGGGAACATTTACAATGAACATCGATTTTTTTCGATTTAAAAAGACATTTAGTGAAAAATGTTCATTAATATTACAGAGAGAAAAAAAGAAGTTGGCACATGAGTTGACTATCACAACATCATCAGTGGAAAAAAATGATATAGTTCACATATGAAGCATACTTTAAAGTGCAAAGGACATGGTAGTCTCAACTATGATTTTAGAAGCATGGCTGAAACTCTTGTTAACAGTGGTCAGTTGATCTGATCCAAGACTGACGTTTCCATTTTTATATATATGTGTGTGTGTGTGTGTAACTGATATTGAAGCTTAGCTTATAAATCATTGGTAGCTGGATACGCAGGTACAGCATTTTTTTAAGCAATGTCACCCAGGACTGCGCATAGCTCACTGTACAGCTGATAGTTCGCACTCTTGACATTGTACAAAACATGTTTTTTGTTCGTTTTTTTTCTGAGAAACTAAGAACAGCTCTGAGAAACCTAAGAAATGGAACAGTCTTTTAATATCGATTTCTTTACGTTTTAATTTAAAGATAGATTGTGCACAGGTTTCATGGTTGGAGTAATAAAAAATAAAAAAAATGCTGTACGTTTAACCTCTTTTCAGTTCCACGGCATCTTTAAAATAACTTCTGGACATTAGAGGCTGTTTTATTTGATAACATCCTATAAAAAAACTATACCTTTAGACACAAAATGATGCATTTGAATTTAACAGCACAGCTGACGTAAGATAGGCTCTGACCAAAGATGTTTGTGTATAAAAAAAAGAAACATTCGTTCAAATTTTGCCCAACTAAGTCCACTGAAGCTGAGCAAGTAGGACACAAATCCAAAACACAGTCCAGTCCAACTCTTCCAGAGGCTCTTGTTTAGTGTTTAAGACTTTTATGAACTCTTCATCATCTTTCTTTTCTTAAGCAGTCTTTCCCTCCAGTCTTCAGGAAGTGCTTCAAAGTTAGCATTTTTCCCAGACTTCCCTCTGCAAATGGAGAAGAAAACCGACAAGCATTTGAACAATCTGTATTTTTTCCTCAAACGTATACTGATCATCTTTGTAATGGCGTCTTCAAACTTACGATGCGAACTGTTGCTGTTTCCATTCCTCAATGCGTTTGATGTTGACCTGTTCTCGGTCTTCATCACTGGAGCTCGACTTCTCCTCTTCATCTAGCTCTTTCTGAATGCTCTGCCACTTCTTTACCAGGGACGGCATCTTAGTCTTGCTCTTCTTTGTCTTAAAAAAATATTAAATGACGGCGTTTAAATTATTTTCTTTCTAAATTAAAGTGGACATTGGATGCAAAATTAACTTGTACATGTTTGCATATAAGTGAGTTTTCGCAGTGTGTGGACAAAAGCTCCCTGCAATGATTGAAATCCATTCACACCATTTTTTAATTCCCAAAAAACCTAAAGTCTCTCAATTATCAAGCCATTTTGTATTATGAAGTCATATTGCTCACGACCGCTGACGGACTGTCCCGCATTAGCATATTTCCGCCCGCAGCCAGTTGAAGGTCAGCAATTTTCTTTGTGCTCAATCAGCTGTGGTGACATGTTTCATTGGCAATAGTGCGTCAACTAATGTGGCTCACTCTGCCAAGGCACTGGATCTGAATCCAGGGTGGTTAATGTTAGGGGAAGTCATGGCCTAGTGGTTATAGAGTTTGACTCCTAACCCTAGGGTTGTGAGTTCGAATCCCGGGCCGGCAATAACACGACTTAGGTGCCCTTGAGCAAGCCATCGAACCCCCAACTGCTCTCCGGGCACCGCAGCATAAATGGCTGCCCACTGCTCCGGGTGTGTGTTCACAATGTGTGTGTGTGTGTGTGTTCACTGCTCTGTGTGTGTGCACTTTGGATGGGTTAAATGCAGAGCACAAAGTCTGAGTATGGGTCATACTTGGCTGAATGTCACGTCACTTTCACTTTCCCTTCCAATGCAGATATTCTGATGTGATGTGTGGCCAAGTATGGTGAAACGTACCTGGAATTTGTGCTCTGAATTTAACCCATGCAAGTGCACACAAATACACACACAGTCAGTTCAGTGAACCGCCATATTGCTGAGGCACCCAGGGAACCTTATCCTTGTAACCTTTCGGGTCTTACCATTAGACCACAATTGCCCCACTTTTACATTTGACATGGAAAAATGGGTTCAACAACATTACATGGCCAAAACACATATTAGAACACAATTCGGTCGGTGCCTAAAAAGTATCAAACTCGATACCCTGCGATACCGAATACACACAAACAAACAAAGAAAGTTGGAAGAAAAGGGTGGGTGAGCAGTAACTCATTATCATTTAAAGATACATGGACCTTTGACGAGGTAAAAAGGGTGTTGTTTTGCATGACCATTGAGGAAATTTATCCGAAGTATGTTGCAGGCATTTCATGAAGACCCTAAAGAATCATACCAACTTGTGGAAAACAGGCATCCAATGTTTCTAAACATTTAATATTTTATGAAAAAAAAGAATAAAACAAATCCAGCAATACAAACCCAAGAACCAAAACAAACTGCAAAACAAAACACACCAAACCTTGAAGCAAAAAATAAAGACAAATTAAAGAAAAAAAAAATGCAAAATACTAAAAAATAAATAAATAAATAAAAAAGGCCACACAAAACAAAAAGCAACAACAAAACAACAAGAACAAAATAAAAACAAAAAAACACCCACCTTCTCTTTCTTTAGTTTCTTTGTTTTATCTGTGAGGGCTTTGCTCATTGGCTCCAGGGCGCTGGGAGGTTGAGGAGCAGGAGGGGGTGGCTGGGGCGGCAGAGCTGGCATTGGTGGGACTATGCTCTCTGTAGGCAGAGGAGGTGCAGCTGCAGTTGTCATCCCCCAGTAAGCACTTTCAACTAGAAGTGGGGCTGTGAATGAACGAGAGGAACATGAGAAACAACATCTTGCCACAAGAAAGGATGCTCTATGAAAATACTGATGTGTGTAAAAGCAGTTTATTCTCACCAGCAGCAGCAATGGGTTGAGCGTAAAGAATGGGGCAGCTGCCAATGGTGACTGTTTTGGGCAGCGGGACTGAGCCTGGGGCTTTGCGTTTCTGGCCTTTAGCCTCAAGCGCCAAAGATGCAGCTGCCTCTGCCGCCTGAGAAAAGGACATCAAAACATATGGCTTTCAAGATACACTAAAGCGTAATAAACTAAATCTTAACTCTCCAGACTAAAAAGTGACCTTGAACTCTTCTGTTCCAGGAGCCGGAGGCTCTGACTCCTCATCCTCCATCTCCACTTCCTCAATCTCTCCATCATCCTCGAAGGGTGGTGGAGGGGGTGGAGGAGGAGATTCCGGTGGTGGAGGGGGTGGCGGTGGTTGCTCTGTAGGTGGAGGGGGCGGATCCTCTGGAGGAAGTGGAGGCAATGGTGGCTGAGGAGGCTGGGGAACCAACCAATAAGATTGCACATCTCCTAACGAAGCTCCTGTTGAAAAACAAATTAATAAAATAAAAAAAACATTTTATCACAAGTCATGGATGTGTATTGTTACATGGCCATAATGGTTACAAAAAAAAAAAAAAAAAGAGAATTTTTTTTTATATTAAACCCCTTTGTTAACAATCATGAATTAATCCTTCATAAATAGCAATATTTTTGGAAGGATTACCATGACCAAAAAAACAAAACAAAAAACAAGTAGGTTTGCTGTGCTTGTCTGAAGGACTGCACAAAGATCTGGCAAACAATTTTATGATGATTACTATGGCAATTGACAGATATATTCCTTATTATTCTTATGAAATACGAGCGATTACAAATGCGTTATTACTCTGTAAACTATATTAAGAAATGTATACTGAAAACTGAGATCTGAGATACTGAAAACTCTAGATCATGAGCTGTTCACTTATAAATGAACACAGTGCCACACATTGTGACTCAAAAAATACTAAAATAAATTCTTCATACAGAATTTTTTTGCAGGAAGGAGCTCAATTGAGAAGACACAATCTTTTCTAATATTTTAGACATAAATGGAAGATTTATGGGCCTCTAATTTGCCAGTTCACTAGGATCTATTTGTGGTTTCTTAATAAGAGACTTAATAACCGCCAGCTTGAATGGTTTTTTGATATGACCTAAAGATAACAACGAGTTAAAATTATTGAGAAGCAGTTCTTCTGCTACAGGTAACAACTCTTTTAGTAATTTAGTGGGTACAGGATCTAATAAACGTTGTTGGTTTAGATAAAGTGATAAGTTTATTTAGCTCTTCCTGTCCTATGGTTGTAAAGCACTGCAGTTTATCTTTGGGTGCGATGGATGAAACTGAAGTGTTAGGCGCTGTAGAATCTACATTCGATATTGTATTTCTGATGCTATCCATTTTATCATTGAAGAAACCATAAAGTCATTACTATTAAATGTTGGTGGAATATTTGAATCCGGTGGCATCTGGTTATTTGTTAATTTAGCCACTGTGCTAAATAATATGTTTCGGGTTTTTTCAATGAGTTTTTGGATATGCTCGACCCTGGCAGTTTTTAGGGCCTGTCTATAGCTGGACATACTGGTTTTCCACGCCATCCAAAGTTCATGGAAAGGAAAATGACACACCATAAAATATTTTTCTTTATTTTGCAAAAGCTTTACAGTTGACATTTTTTTCAAACCTTACGTTTTGAATGTTTTGCTTCTATCCATTTAAGCCACCAGCGTTGGTATGATCATATTCCGCTGGCGTCTCACGCGCACACAGACACGACATATTTTACAACATTGCAAAATGTTTATTATCAAAATAAAATACAGTTAAAGAAACAAAAAGTTGCACTGCTCCATTGGACGATGTCAAACCCTAGTACAAGTACAAAGCCTATTACATAATAAATAAATATTTTAACATCCAGATACGTCACAAATGCGGAAACTTTTGGATTTGTACCAAATTGAGGTAGGCATCGGTTTCAAATTAAATAAATTTTAAGATGTCATTACCCACAACCCTTACCTGTTACAGCGCCAGTGGCTTCTGCAGATGGTTGGCTAGTGTCTCCGAGGCCAGAAGTGGGCGACAGGGGCGGCTTGGCTTCCTCGTTCTCCTCCACAACTGGAAACTCCCACTGGGAAGCGTTGGTCCTCTCGTTCACATAAAAGTACCGTCTGTGCTCTCTAGAGGTGGAGAAACAAACACACAGAAGTGTCTTAGCAGCTGTTCCCTCAACTGATTTTAAGGTCATGAGATCATTGGAGAGTCGAAGGAAAGTGGGGCTCTAGTTCCCTGATGAGGGAATGTTGAATTGGGCTTCACTGGGAGCCCAGAGGAGAAGCCAGATTAGAAAGGGTGCACTGATAATGAACCCACCTTATTCTCTAAGAAAAAACATGGCAAAAAATAAATCTCCAATCCTGAAAAGCTTACAGGCATTATTACAAATCACAATTGTCATGGCAATACTCACTGACAGTGACAAAACCCCTCCGCTAGATGCCTTAAGGCAGGCATCTTCAACAGAGGGTGAAAGACAACATTTTTAATGAACAGTCATCGATAGTGTGCATGGAAAAAGAAATGCAGTAAAACAATGAAATAGATTGGTCTGACCTTCAGGCTCCGAGGGTAAGGCATCGTCTTCCTTTACTGATTCTTGTGACACGCTGCTTCCATGTGGTCACTCTGTGTCACTCATTTCTCCCATCATTTTGGGGCCAGTCCTGTAAAGTTCAAAGCTCTCGCACGCGCAACCACCTTCCTAACACTTTAGACTGACTTTGAGGGGATAAGATGGGGCCCAAATCTTTGGTGGTCAGGCTGGCTCTTTAGAGACGCTCCCTTATCAGGATTACCTTCTGTCTTAATCCGTGCATGTAAACACTCCCCAGTAATACAACCAAGGGCAAATCAGTCGCGCGTTTGTCATAGCAGCGGAGGCGGTGTCAATCGTCACATGAGGAGGGGGACTTTTTGGGAGGGGGAGTGATAAGGATGTGAAAGGTAAGGAGCGCGTACCTGTCCCAGTGGCAGGACCAGCCTTTGGGAGTGGCGTTAAGTTCGTAATGTTTTATGTGCTCGGCAGCTTCCTGTAGCCTGCGCCGGAGATAGTTTCCGTTCAGAGCACCCTCTCGCCAGTCTGAGATCCGCGTCTGGTGGAAGGGAAATATTTACAGCGCAAATATTATATACAGATATATATACACACATACAACCTTGATATTTGTTTTATTTATTTAGCATGAACCACTACACTTATGATCTTTATATCAGTGTTTTCTCACCTCTGTTTGCAGCAACAGCAGTTGAAAGTTCGAGATGGCTTTCTTGTCAATTCCCAAAAACTCCATTTTGTTGGTGAGTGTGTTAGCAAGCTCTCCGATCTGAAACTAAAGGAGGCAAGATTTTTAATCTTTTATCGATCACAAAACATTTCATATTACCATATTATTAACTTAAGAGGTATACATGAAGTTCAATATATAGAATACGAAAAACGCTCTTTGCTGCTCATTTTATTTCTGTAATCGTGACCATTTTAATCGCACTGAAATAAGAAAGTCAAAGGAAAACAGGTAAAATAAGACTAGTTTTTTGATTTTAGATTTATATACTGTGAGCACTAGAGCAGTACAAAAGCAATAAAAGCAGAAGCGTGTATTGGAGTAAAAATGGTCAAATTTTTGATTACACTGACTTCAATACATTTAAATTACCTTGAGGTCCTCTTCTTCCTTATGAAGAGTTTTGGATACGGACTTCTCCTTTTCATCTTCCTCTCCTAGCTTCTCAGCTGTTTTGGAATGTGCTTGAAACACAAAATGCTCAATAAGTCATTCATTCCCGGTGCACAAAAACATTTTGAAGCACTCATGTTATTACTGCCAATCTTTACCATTGTCTGGGTGCTCTGGAGTGGCCCATCCTGCCTTGTCTGAACCCCGGCTGTTTGAGTCAGGACTCGGCGCACGGAGGAAAGACGTCTTCCATTTGTTCTTCAAAAGTAAATTACGAGGCCCATCCTGACTTGCTTCGGAACAGGGGCTTGAGCCACCAGCACTGCCGTCCCCTTCCTCCAAGGCACGAAGCTCAGCCTGCAGAACAACAAACACTTACAATACCACCATTTCACAAAAGAAACCAGATATAATTTTTATGAAAGATCCATTCATTTACAATATTTGCTTACTTAGGCATGAAATGAGACTAAGATGATGATTGCATATATATATTTTATTTCCAATGAAGCAACTCACTTTTTTCCTCTCTAGTGCTAGTTCTAGTTCCATGGTGTCCTCTTCAGCCTCCTCCTCCCTGTCAGAGGACTCTGCGGAGTGGTTCCTGCTCCGCTGGTTACTCTGGCTGTCCG
This sequence comes from Carassius gibelio, assembly GCF_023724105.1. NCBI lineage: Eukaryota > Metazoa > Chordata > Actinopteri > Cypriniformes > Cyprinidae > Carassius > Carassius gibelio. Next base: position 9,901,693 of record NC_068395.1, on the reverse strand, counting down.
TATCTCGGTGTGCTGGGGAGTCCACAGATGGAGTGCCTCCGCCTTCTACTTCCTGCGACCCTTCTACAGTCTCCTCCATTGCCAGCACCTTCTTTCTCCACTTCTCCTCTGCCTCCTTAACCTCTTCTGGGATAAGAGGAGCTAGGAGAGTAGCTGCCACCCCTCTCCTCTCTTCTTCCTCGTTGGTCAAAGCCACAACACTCTCAATTACGTCCTGTGTGGGCAGAGGATGCAGAGTTTTACTAATGACTAAAGAAGTTAATTCCAAGTAGTTTTCCCAACTCATGCAGTTAAGGGTGAAGTCAAAATAATTATTGCCTTCTTTTTGGTTTCCTTTTTAGATCCAGTAGCAGCTGCAACAGACAGCTGTTCAGTATAACTGCTATGATGTGCCACACCATTGCCATTTACAGACGAACTGTGGAAAATATCAAAGACAGAGAAGTATATCAAATACAGAAATATACATTATAAATTATAATATAGCAGAATGTGTTAATATTAATACAATTAGAAAAATATAAAAGTGATTATATATTATTGGATCATATTAAGCATTCTATAAAATATCCTTTTTTAAATAAAATATACAATGTAAAATATTCTATTTACTGACAATTTCCAACTAGTAAAACTAATTTAAAACTGACTTCTGACTGCCAGCAAAATGTCCCTTTTCCTGGCCTCATGTTTCCAACTCACCTGTCCGTGTGATGTAGACTTTGCATCTGGTTTGCCAGGTAATGCGGGAGCTCCCAGGCTACCTCATTGGTCTGAGTATTCCAGTAGTAATAACAGCCGGTATTTTCATCCCACACCTCCTGCCAATCACCCATCTCCAACCCAGCTACAACATCCCCAAACGAGAGAATGCAAGTATTAACATCCACATTCTTTCATTTAGTTTGGGATTTATGTCCAAAACAGAACCAGCCGACTAGAAAGCTCACCTCCTGCGAGGGAGTACTGCGTGTCGTATTGAAATTCCTGTGCGGGTCCGTTCTGATCATGAGTCTGCTGGTCTGGTTTGGGTTCGGGGCGAGGAGGAGTTGGGGCTGGTGCACTCAGCTCTGTCTCAGATTCACTTGTCTGGGTTGGTTGGGTCGTAATAGCATCAATTTCCTTTACGGAAGACATACGATAACCCATATCAAAACTACAGACAGATTTTTAGTATAAACTATGCACATATCAATATGTCTGGTCTTAAGTACCTCATGATTTCACTTACCGCCATAAAATTGGCAAGCGTGCTGTCAATGTCTGCAGACTGGTTATGCTTTGCCTTCGTGACAGTCGATGTGTTTTCTGCTGCATCTTCGTCTTCACTGTCTTCATACGCACCAAGCAGAGATAAACCCTCTACAAAGAAAATACAAGGTCTAATTTAATCAAATGTAGTACAGATGACATTCTTTAAACTAAGCATATTTTCAAATTACATGCATATCTAAAGATAACACAAACTTATTACACAAATGCACTTCAAAAGGAACAATAATTTATATACCAGAAATTATTGTCAGGCACGTTTAGAACAAGAATCATCAGATGTCATTTAAAAACTATTTAAGGATCACAGTGCAGCCCCCAAAATACTAACTGATCATCACCAATCTTTTTTAATTGTTTAAAATAATAGGTCAAATTAAGCATGTTGTTTCATTTTTGAAATCTCTGTTACGCTGAATGATGATGTTCATGGAACAAAATAAAAATAGCAATAAAGTTAAAAATAAGTTTACAAATACATATAAACTTTCTATTCATGAATGAATTGCTGAACTTTATATTCTATTTGAAATGCATCAGTTTCCACAAAAATAAGTGAATAACTTTCAAATTGTACGATAATTAAAAGTAATACAAATATAAAGTGTATATATATATACACTTTATATTTGTAACACACATACACACACTGACTCATTTATTACACATGTTATAAATTACGTTATACAGCATAAATTATTAGGTAGTGCTAGCAATCTGGTATAACTTACGTGTGGCCTTCACAGCTGGTGTCTTCATTACTACATTAACTTCTCTCTGGCCATCGGAGTTACCCTCGGGTTCGTCTCCTAAATTAAACAGACAGTTTGTAAAGTTTTTAAAACACGACGTTATAACAAAGTTATCCTTGTTCTTCCGGTGCGGGTGAATTAGCATGTTTAGCTAACGCTTTGTCTGTAGCACAGTGAAGCCGTGCTGCTAACTCCAAATTGTAGCTTATACATGATTAAAATAACACATTTCTATGTAATATATAAGAGTAAATCATTATGGGTGATTTTATATTTTTTACGTCATAACCAGTTTGACAAACTATATCAGCACGCACATTCCTCGGTTGCTAACGCTAAACTTGACAAACGGCGCTTCAAAACGTATTAACTGAACCACACAGTCTGTATCTGTTTATTAAAACACCTTAATTTATAACAAAAACGAAATAAATTAATAGTTTTATTATGATTAGCCAAATATCACCACTGACTAGCAAATTTACTGAGCAAACTGATTTGCTCTCGCTGTCTTGCTCCATAATACTAGCGACGCGTCTTTCTCTCTCTCTGTCTGTCTCTCTCTCTCATTCTCTCACCTTCGGACCCCGAACCCACACCGTCCTCTCTGGCTGCTCCTGGAGCGCTGCGGGTCGGTCCCGGCGGTGAAAGCTGTAATATGGTTCTCCTGCCGGTACCTGTGCGAGTCTTTTTCCCCATCACGGATGTTAATATCGGAGCTCCGCTCTCAATCACAGCCCTGCGTCAACAATCGCTCCTTGCACTTTCCAAATGGCTGATTTCTGACTTCTTCTTCTTCTTCTTCTTCTTGTGTGATATGTGCAGCTTCATTGACGTATTACTGCCCTCCTCGGTTCAGCTGAAGAACTCCATCTCATATATTAAATCCTCAAATAAAGACCAGTGTGGAGTAGAGCTGTAATCGGGCCTTAAAAGTTAGGCCCGACAGGTTTCGGCCCGAGCCCGACAAGTACATTTTGATTGACAGCTTTTTTAAAGCCCGAACCCGTTTACAGCCCGACATTATTCAAATGTGCGCACACACACAGCTCTTTTGCCTTTTGCCAACAATGAGCAATTTATTCATGTTTTAACATAATTTACTCATAACTAACGTAGACTAGACCACTTGGAATTTGGAATAAAGAAATAAAATAAGTCCTCTGTGACATCGTAACATCTCAGCATTCTAGACATAGGCTCATTTAACCTATAAATAGACCAACGCACCAATAAAAACGAGTCATTTAAAAAAAAAAAAATTAAGATAATTTTTAAATTAAGATGGGTATTTGGCAATAACGAAATTAAGATAAAGGCTCCGCCGGATTTGCTTTATTTAATAAAAGAATAATGCCAACATTAGCGTAAATACTCTGTCAACATTATGCATTTAAGACTCAATGAATATTTAGTTATCATTTGAAAAACCTTTACTCACAGAGATTAGGCTAGGTCTACATGTTTTTGTGGAGGAGAATGAATGAATCCACTGTAGATGTCTTCAGCGCGCTCCTGCGCTCACTGATGGTGCGTTATTCACTCATTATTCTCATTATAAACACGGTCAAAACTTTTCCACACCTCAGAGTTTGCTTTAGTTGCTGGTGCAACCAAAACGTAATCACCAGAGGCAAGCCTCCGTTACACCTGCTCAGCATTCATTTTCGCATCTTTCTCGCGCTAATCGAAACACATCACATGACCGCTCGTTTACCTCGCAAACTGGAGCGCAAGCCCGAGCCCGGCCCGAGCCCGAGTAAGATGATAGAAATTCTATTACAAATGTTGTAACAGCGGGATACAGTGAAAGTGTATTTAATCCTGAGCTCCTAAGATCGTATCTTGTATCTTAATGTATCCTTAAGTAGTATTTAAAGGAAAATAAGGACTTGAAATCTGTAAAGTTGTGCAAATCTGCTAAACATTCTAAACAATTATTTAAATTATAATTATTATTGTTGTTGTTGTTATACATTAGTGGTTTGATATGGTCTTTTAAATTCTTTAAAATTAGTTTTATACTATACTCTTTTATTTTCTTAATAATAATAATAATAATAATAATAATTTATAAAACTTCTCTGAGTTTTTGATTGATTTGTTCTTTTATATTTTATAAATATCATGGTTTTATACTTTTATTATTTTGTTCATAATTGTGATAATAATATAGTTTGTGGGATACATTGAAATTATTTTCACGTATGTTCATTTACTATTAATTTATGTTTTATGTTACACTTATAAAGTGTGGCTCATGTATTTACGAAGTTTATATGCTAGCAAAATTTTTACATAATTTTACATAATTTCTGTACATAATTTTAAGCTAAATTTGTTTGCTTCTAATTATACTTGTTCAATATAATGACCTCAGTATTTCCCCAGTCGTCCTCTGCAGTACAAAAACTCATCAGTATCAGCATGCTCTTTGTATAACAGCTTGATCTACTGTTCTTGACTGATCTTCTTCACTCGTTCTCTTCCAGTGATCCCTGTGCCTCCTCCAGTCACTCGAGCTCAGCTGGTAATCTATGTAGCTGATTGTATCCCAAATGCATGGTCTTGATGTTGGGAAGCTCACATATTACTGGAGGAAACTTGGTGTAGAAATAGGTCTCCAGCCACAAGGTTTCAAGCTCGGTGAGTTGCCATAGTTCCTTCGGCAGTCTGTACAGTCAGTTATTACCGAGATAGAGGATGTTTAGCTGAAAGAAGCTGCATACGACCAGAGGAAGCTCCTCGAAAAAATTGAAGTCCAAGGCTAGAAGCTGGAGTTTCTGCAGGTTTTGCAGTTCTGGTGGCAGGTTGCTCAGATGGTTGTCACTCAGGAAGAGTTTGACCAGTTCATCGAAAGCAGAAGCTCTGCCTAGAAGGAGACGTAACTACTCAGGTCTAGAGTACGATCAAGGGACATCTCCTTCAAGTCTCCTGCTAAGAAACGATGACATCTCTCTGAGTGCACGAAGGTGACAGCACCTCACACAACATTTCCCATCTTCTCTGTTCACATACATGTTCTCTTCAGAAACAAAATAAAGGTTCATAAAATAAGGGTACATGGGACCATATATGTCTTATGAATAGCACATTGAAAAGAAAAGATAAAAAACTTGAATGTTCCTTTCGGCCTACCAGGTTGCAGAAAACGTAGATCTTCATTTACTATCAAGCATTTTTGCCACAATGAATGAGACGATGGGTGGGAGTGTGGTGTTTCATGCTCCTGTGTTCAACTGACACCTCTGCCCTGCCAGTCTCAGAAAGCAGCAGACATGACATCCCGCACACTCCTCCCCATTCAGGCTGAATGATTTCTTCCAGCTCTGTAAGGAGGAGCTGACCAAGAGCTGTGATAAGACTAAAGTTGTTGTGTGATTAAGGAATTTGAGGGTCATCTGAGACCTTCTATTTAAGCACTTATCTCAGTTAGGACCCTCTGCATAACAGAGACCACTCGAGTGCACCACCCCAAAGACAAGACTTGACCAGCAGAGGCTGTCAATATCACATGTCACACCACAGTATTTGGATTTAGGATGTTTAGTAGGGATGAGAAATAAATAATATAATATAAACATAAAAATATAATAATATTTATGATTTTAGAATTAAAAAATATATATATATATATATGGAACATGGGTGGAACAGTACACTGTTCGGTATGTACCTCGGTTCAGAGGTCATGGTTCGATACTATTTTGGTACAGCAGGGGAAAAAAGCTAATCTACTATGCTTGGTTTCTTTTAAATTATTTTGAACACACAGTAGTACAAATTAAATTTTTCCCCCTGTGAAAATATTTAACATGATAACATTATTACATAAATAATCTGCAGTATGTATATACATAGAAGGAATCAATTCTTGAAATATATTTGATTTAGTTTACAAATAACTCAAATGGCAGAAAGTGACATCCTATTTGTATTCTTTATTTTACAGAAGCACAATGATTTGTTTTTATTGTAAGTGTACACAAATAAAAGCAGACCTTTATACAGTAACGCATTTTTAATAAGACAATAAGTGCTTAAAGTTGATTCTGCTGGTATAAGGAAACAGTTGAAGTGATCACGATGGCGCCCGTGCACACACATCAGCTCCATTATTGCTAACTTGACAGAGCAATTGGTACTCGATCAAATATGAACGTGTTTATGTGTTTATTTTTGTTCTCAGTATTTTATTTAATGATTATGAACAATTAATAATTACAAAACAAATTAATAATGTACCATATATGAAACCTTTATTATAAAATATTTGTTGTAAGGCCTCATGCACCAAACCAAGATGTCTGTACCGTGAATACATGTGAATACGTTCGGTACGAATACATGTATCGTTCCACCTCTAATATACTTATATATTAAGACTGCACAATTAAACAGAATTTGTAGTTAAAATATGTTATTAAATGTGGTATTTTCACGTGCTCTCAGATGGAGCAGCTTTTACTATACAGAGCCGTATTCACTTTGAAGATACGCAAACAGCTGTCATTATCGAGAACAATTTCGTAGCATAGCTTGTCAGAGAACTGTGGCTCTGTGCAGTTAATGCTGCTCTACCTGAAAGCAGCTGATGGAGATTTACTGCTAATCACAGAACCGTCTTTACTAACTAAATGCTCATGACAATCGCGATTAATCACGTTCAATTAATCATGCAGCCCTATATATAAATATAGTTCTAGTTTCACCATTGAGATCAAACCAGACTTGAAGTTGTTTTTTGAACATTTTCTACACTTAAGATATAATTTTTCTCCCTATAAAAAAAGAATATGGTTCTTTAGTCCAAAAGTCGTAAATCACTTCTATGGGTAAATGCAACACTTAATGATATTGCACTCCAAGACTTAGCTAGTAGTCTATTAAAGGTCTCCAGTGATTTAGACTATAACTGAGGACCCTCAAGTGCTGTCTGAAAGGCCTGAGTACCACTTCACATAGGACACAGACAGAAAGTAGGAAATGGGATCAAGTCATTTAACAACCACAGCTAAATGTGATTTAAAATCTAAACATTCGACATAAACCTCTGAGGGCTATTTAACCATTTATTTGAGGTTCTAAGGGGTTGAGGTATAATATACATTAGAAATAGGAACCAAAACTTCAAACTGTGAACAGCTTAAATCTGGATACAGGCAGATTTGCTGAATGGTTTGTATTTGTGAGTCTTGTATTGCGTGTGGAACTGACAGATCTTTCATAGATATTGTTCACTCTAGATTTGTATGTTGTTACATAAAAGCATATTTTACAAAAGATTATGAAATAAATATAGCATTATCATGCATACTGACCATATTTTCTGTTAGAAAATTTAAGATCATCACGAAATGCTACTAGCATGCTACTTGTGGCTTTGGATTTATGACTAAAATATGGTCTTAGGTTAACATTATTCTAGGAAACCCCTTTAATGTGATGCAAGATCACCCAATCTGGCATTATTCTGTGATAATCACTGGCTAAATATATGTTATCAGTTATTTTTTTCAAGCTGCAGTTGAGTGTAAGTGTAACATAGACCTAAACAGGCCATAGACTCATCAGCAAAATGTTTTACATCTCAATCTAAAAAACCCTTTTGTGTCAGACACTTCAAATTATTGTGCAAATGTATGAATGCTTAATCAATGTGTCAGCTGCATTTGGCTGCAGAATCGCAGATGTAAAATATATATTATAAATATTATGTATGATTGATTATAAGATAATCTGTATTCTAAGCAGGGTTTTTTAAATGATTGATTACAAAACATTATTATAAAATATTATAATTACAAAATATCAGCTACTGAAACTGTGTGCCAATGATGTTGCAGATATAAAAAGAGTGACTGCAATCTGTTTTATCCCAATATAACATAATCAAAATCTCACAAGTGTCCTTTTGAGTGTCTAATACACATCAGACAGTGCCCAGCACAATTTTCAGTCTAGTATGAAATAAACTGAAGGTCAAGGGGTCAGAGGGTAAAGGCTATTCCCCCAGCATTCTCGCATGTAGGATACACAGCCATCTTGGATCTGCGAGGAGAGAGTAAATTAATGCGGTTAGTCAATTCCTTTTTCAACAAAAATATATGCTTTGCATCGCATATACAGGGCCAGCTGGACATTTGCAGCGTTATGCGCATATCCAAGCAGATATGAAGTCGTTGAATGAAGGCATTGACATGTTTGCACGGCTTTACTGGTTTCTGTTTTTGTTCGAGGCCAGAGTTAGCCGACTAGCGTTGAGCGCTAACAAAAACAGACAGCCGAAACTCAGGCCTAAGCCATTTAAACAGATAGATACATGTATTATGCATGGACAGACATCTGTTATAAACCTAAAACACCACGGCTAGTATAGATTCGATGTTTCAGTGTGTTCTGGTTTCTATTAAAACCTTTGTTTATGCCGAAAATGTGTTATTTTGAGCAGCTAAGTCACACAGCTAACGTCAAAGCTAACTAGCTTTATATAACGTTAAATGAGAATATTTCGCGATATGCTGTTATTTCTTTTATTTATTTCTGCTTGTAATTATGTTCATAACATGTAGGAACCAGTTTTAGTATTATTAGTAATGTCGCGGCATATGGAAATGGGACTTTGTTGAAGTATCTGGCTAACGTTAATAATTTATGTTTCTTCGTGGATTTAGCTGGTAAATTAAATCCGTTTTTGTGAGTGTTGTCAGGTGTCAGTTTGCAAAGCGATATTTGTATGTTTTCCAACCATACGGCAAATATCTGCTTTGTTTTGAAATGGATGAATACATTATTTATTTAACATCATACCGCCACAGCAGGATTAAATGTTCTTTTAGCATGAAACTAGTCGACTAGTTTCATCTAATTGTAATATTTAGGTGTAAATTGGGTTGACAAAATAGTCTGAACCTTTTTATAATGCCTTTTTATAATCCTTGGTTCTTGTTCTGCAGTGGTAATTCATTATTTATTACAAGTTCTCAGTTGCACTGTATAGAAGAACTTGTTAATGATAGGTCTACTAGGTGTGTGGAAAGATAGTCAAGTGTGATTTTGGGTCAGGAATTAAATATCTTGGTTTTAACCATCTCCTGTTTTCTGTAGGTGACAAACGGAATGTTCAGTGCAAGAAAGAAGTTTGGGGAGGGGGTCGAAAGTGACTTCCCTGATGAGGGCTTGTACTATACCCAGCAGTCAATGTTCCCGCATCGATCGGAGAAAGACGTAAGTTGATATTAGTTAAATGATGATGGTTATGTTGTGTCGAATGCTTTTGTGGACTGGAGGTTTGATAGACTGACAAATATTGGCTTAATAATATATAATATTTTATATATTTCGGGTTTCAGGTTGGGACGGGTAAAGAAGTTGTCACTTTTGGGGCGGTAATACATTTTTAAATCCATGTATGTTGTGTGCAATTCCTTATAGCCTATATTAAATATTTGGAATATCTATTTTCATATTTCATTAGGTATTTTGATAAGGTTACAGTATGAAGGCCTACGTAGCAACATAACTTGCGTGATGTCTCCGATGCATGGGTCAGGTTGGGGTGGGTAAAGAAATGTTTTTTTATTTACAGGGTGGGCTGGAGCAGGCCAAATAATTTCATAAGAGCAGGACCCGCGGGTTGGAAAAAAACCGACCCTATGCGGTGGTGGCTTGAATCTGTTGAATGGTGATTTAACGCTACGTTGTCACCTAGTTGGAGAGAGTCAATGCTAAGTAAATAAACAACAAGGTCCCCATCTTTTACTTTCACAATGAGCTTATCATATTCGTTTGCTACATTAGTAGGGCCCTTTCCATGATTCTGATATATATATAGAGAGAGAGAGAGAGAGAGAGAGAGACTTTGTCTGTAAATATGAAACTGAAAAAAATATATATATTATTATTTATTAATTTTAGATGTTTACATTTGAAAAAGCTGTGCTTTCTGCATAAACCTGCTGGTTTGCCCTACAGTTACCTTGTTTCAGGCAGTTATTACTATTACAATAACTAAATGTATTTACAATGGTTTTAATTTGTCCTACTGGTGCATTTTACCTCAATTTGACCCATTAATTATAGCCATTCAACATTACAGAATAATTGAAAGCCATTATTTTTAACATTTAATAGGCTCTGAAATATATAACAACTTTTAATTCAAGTGATTTTAAAGCAAACTTTACATAAACTATATTCTGCATAAACTATACAGATTAATCTTTATTGAAGCTATAAAAGTTAATCGGCAACTAGGACAGTCCAAGGATTTTTCTTTTCTTTTGTTCTTTGAGTTACATCAATGACAGACTTCAGCAGGTTTCACTTTAAAATCAGCGCTGTCTCTTTAAAACCTGATGCATATGATGCTGATCTGACACGTATCTGATTTTCTCCCAACTCCTTATGGTCATTTAAGACTTGCACTCGCCAAAACCGCACATTTTGAGACAATTGTGTGTTTAGTCTGTTGAAATGCTACTGGTGTGCTGTAAGAAGCGGCTCAGCTTATGTCTAACAGTCAAACATGCAGCCTTTCAGACTATACTTCACTTTAGTGTTTAGGCAGCGTAACCCCAGGTGTGTGTCGCTGCATTCTCGGGTTATAAAGAAGTGAAAAGTTGAACTTCCAAAGTGAAGCAGCAAAATCTTCTCAGGTACAAGTTATTAGAACCATGTCAAAGGTCAAGCTGGCCAACACTGCTCTGACCTTTTCAGTCTGTTTGTATCCTATTATTCGCTTTGCTCTTGTGGTTTATGACAGAACAGCTAATAACTATGATCTTGTTTTTGGAAAAGATAATTTTATTAAATTATGTCACAAACAGAATCTCTTTAAAAAGTTGTTTTCACTTCATTGCATTGTTATAATTCGTAAAAGTTGTACCCAACAACTGGCGACTGACACTGTTACACTTACTCGCCAACACTGATTTGTACTCTCATTTGGCGCTTGTGAGTGTTAATTTTAGGTCCTGAATATATATATTTTTTTTGTAAGCTATATACAGTACCAGTCAAAAGTTTGGACACATGAATGGGTGCCGTTTTATGAGGAGAACTGAACTGCAAGTTGTGATGAACTGAATTTCGTCTCATCCATGGCATCATTACAGTGATAAAATAAACAGATGAAGCAAATACACATCATTTGTCTTTAATTGTTGCATTAGCTAAAAAAAAAAAGTGTTTTGTCAGTAAGTGAAATATTGAGAGATAAATGTTTCTGAGACATATACAGTACTCTCCAATTTTTTTTAAAGAAAATGTTTTAATTCTGAAAGATTGTATTAAGTTGATCCATATTGTCAGTAAAGATACTGTTCTTTTAAACACTGTTCTTTTTATTCATTAAATAGTGAAAAGAAATCACAGTTTACACAAAAATATTAAACAGCACAGCTGTTTTCAACTTTTATAATAATAATAAGTGTTTTCTTGAGCTCCAAATCAGTATATTAGAATGATTTCTGAAGGATCATGTGACACTGGAGACTGGAGGAATAATGCTGAAAATGTAGCTTTGCATCACAGGAATAAATTATATTTTAAAATATATTAAAATAGAAAATGTTTTATTTAAATAATAATAATAATAATGTTTAATGATATTACTGTATTTTTGATCAAATAAATTCTGACTGGGTGATCATAAACTATATTCAGAAACATGGGAAAAACTCTTACTGACCACAAACATTTGAGTTGTAATCTATATGTAAATATAAATGTGTAAATGTAAATGTCTTTCTAATGTCTGTGTCTAATTTGTTTCCACATAATGTTTGCCAAGCATGCCAATTCAAGTGAGATGTTTTATCTTCTCTGTTTTCAGATGCTGCCATCTCCCTCGCCGTCATCGTCAGGTCAATTGTCACAGCTTGGTGCGAGTTTGTACGGTCCTCAAAGTGAGTACAAGTCTTCAGCCCAGTTTATAGTACTGAAAAGTTTTTATACTGCTAATAAAAACACAATATACTCTGATTATAAGCACCATTCGATCCGTGTTTCTCTGCCCGACTCGTTTTGTAGGTGCACTAGGTTTCTCAATACGAGGCATGAGCAACAACAACCCTCAATTAAACCGGAGTTTAACACAAGGCACTCAGTTACCGAGCCATAGCACCCCAACAACAGGCGTCCCAACAATGTCCCTTCACACACCACCTTCGCCGAACAGGTACGCCATCTCCTCTGCATGATATATGTTGATATATGATGTGATCTGCTTAATCCCGGCTTTGCTTTTGTTCCGCAGAGGCATCCTGCCTATGAACTCCAGGAACATGATGAGTTCGCAGGTAGGGCAGGGCATGGGCATGAGCGGCAGGACCAACAGCATGGGCAGTTCTGGCCTGGGTAGCCCTAACCGCAGCTCTCCTAGCATTATCTGCATGCCTAAGCAGCAGCCAGCACGCCAGCCATTCACCATCAACAGGTAAGACTGGCCAAACGAGAGCGAGTAAACACTGGTAAGGCTTTTTACAACTTAAGAGTTGGGCTAGTAGTTTTTGAACAGCCCCAAAATATAATATAATAAACATTACAGTTATATGAATGTAATTGTATGCTTATTTTACCAATTTAAATGTATACTGTTATGTATTTTAAAATTGATTAAATTTTTTATTTGCAATAATTGCTGAAAGTTGTGCTGTTATCATTATACAGGAAGCTCAAGAACAGAAAAAAATAGTGATAATTTATGATTGGTTTGTACATTTTGCCAATTCTTATACAACCAAGACTGTCACAAGTCGTTCTGTGTCAGCAAAATTAAAAAGTTTACAAGTAGAATTCATAAATGTCATAGAAAACCAAATGTTTAAGTCTGCAAAGCATTAAAATGCATGTATGTAGTTAAAAAAAAAGTAAGATATATGAACCCCAAGCTTTAGACTTTAGTGGAAGATTTGTTATGTTTTTGAAAGAAGTCTCTTATGCTCACCAAAGCTGCATTTATTTGAACAAAAATACAGTCAAACTGCAATATTGTGAAATATTATTACAATTTAAAATAACTGTTTTTTGTTAGAATATATTTGAAGATGCATTACGGTTTGTGACATTTTATAAGTTTCTTTTTTTTTTTTTTTCAACATTATGGCTTGTGCACACTGAAAGCTTGTTAATTGTTCAAATTAAAGATGATGTTAAAAAGTGGCTTCTCATAATCTTAAATACATATAATGTATTTTAATTAACTTTCACCTTAGACCAAGATAAGGCCAAACGAGACAGATTAAGAGTGACCTTAACAAAAGGGTCAAATCCTCATGTGTGTCGTTGTAGTATGTCAGGATTTGGAATGGGCCGGAGCCAGGGGTTTGGCATGAACTCCTTACCCAATAACATCTTCAACGGGACAGGTGAGTGCTGTATGGAGCGTGCTTTGTGATGATACACCGTGAAGGGAACCATGACGCTTAAATTGTGTTCTGGAGAGAGAAAGAACTCATCATTTTATTCTTTCCACTATTGTGGTAGATGGGAGTGAAAATGTGACCGGAATAGACCTCTCAGAATTCCCAGCACTTGCAGACAGAAGTCGGAGGGAGGGAAACGGCAACCCTACACCGTTGCATAATCCGCTGGCTGGAAGGGCACCCTATGGTACGAGTTCATTTTACACAGTCGCATTACTCAGCTGAAACCCAAACCCTCTTAGACTTTGATTAAGCACGCTTTTTCTTCACATGATGATGTGTTGTAAATGCATGACAAGGTTACTGGTTTTATTTCGATTTCCTCACAATAACCCACAAACCTTTGTTAAAATGCATCTCTCCATAGTTGGAATGGTCACAAAGCCATCGAACGAGCAGTCGCAGGACTTTTCCATTCACAACGAAGACTTCCCAGCCCTGCCCGGGCCCAACTACAAGGACCCAACATTGAGCACGGATGAAAGCAAATCAGTCAGTATTGCCTGAATTTGATCTTTCATAAGCTTCAGAGAACCATTGCTTAAATAACATGTGACATTGTTTTGCAGGATGGGTAAGGATGTGCGGCTGTTAAAATTTAAGGGATGATTGCTTGACCGTTAACTCATTGTGGTGTCTCCACAGAGCTTGAACTCTTCAGGAAAGGGCAGCTCAAGTGCAGATGGACCCAAGTTTCCCGGCGACAAGACATCATCAGCACAGAATAACAACCAGCAAAAGAAGGGGATCCAGGTGTTGCCTGATGGTGAGGCTCTCTAGCAACATACACCACTGTATTTTAGACAACTGCCAAAAACATGCCTGCTGAATAAAACCAACCATGTGCAAGTTTTCTTAATCAAGAATCTGTTCAAGAAGTATTCCCAACAGTCAGGGTTCCCAGTTCAGGGTATATTTACAGGAGACATAATGCACACATTTTCACCAATCTCATGTTAATCTGGAGTACCTATGTATTAGTATTGCATCCTTCATATCTCCGAAGAGTCTTTAATTTTATCAGATTTATAAAAGAAAGATACAGCTTTATAATTCTTTCTGAAAATAGCCGAGCTCCTGGAGGTGTGCCGTGTGCGGATCATAAGAGTCACGGACCAATTGGCAACAAAACCCAGAAGTTTGATGCAGTTTTACTCGTCGCTTCATTCCAGCTCATGACCTTGTTTTTTTTTTCACTGGGACTGCTCTATCTTTCAGTATCAAACAATCTGCAAATCCAGCATCTAACTGGGCCTTGTTTATAAAACATTTGTCACTGAAAAACAGGAACAGACAGGTGTGAAACTGTTGCTGTCCCGGAAAAATAAACTTCATTGACTGTTCCCTTAATGCTGGGTTCTTTGGGAAGCTGAACAAAGTTATCTTTCCCTTACATCTAAAATCACACATCTTTGGAGCCATTCTTCTTGAGCAAGTCCTGTGTAGCGCTGCCGACGTCTCCCTTAGCCCTAATCAAGCATGTTGATGGGTGCGCACACTATTCCGGAAGAAGTGCCCATACAAGGAGTTCTGCTCTCTTTCACATTATAAAGAGCCATGCTCGAAAAAAACTTTCAGATACTTATTCAAACCCAGAAATACTCCGTCATACGTCCAAATCGTTTTTTGAAACTGGCCATCTTTAGCATGAGAATGCAACTCTAACCGTGTAAATAACTCAGAATACATGAAATAGTATTAGGACCCACCTTAAGAAAAATAATAATGATAATAATAATTCCAACCCCAATGGAAATCCTTCCATCATTAAGTAATGGACATTTTTATTATAAATCAAAATAACTTACTACATAATATATTTTTATATAAAATAATTTCAATTAAAATGTTAATAAATTATAAAGTAAAAAAAATACATCGTTCCTTATTTTTAAAATAATCAGTAGTTTTTATTGTGACCAAAACCATTGTGTATAAATAGGCCTGTAATATATGTACAATAATATGATATACAAATATATAATATTTGTAGGTAGCTATGTTAAGAGTAACTCAAATAAAATTACACTAGAATCCGAATATTTAATCTGACCAGAAACAGTTATTTTTTGGACCATTGGGATAATATATTTTTATTAATATTTTGAATTTGAGGGTTTTAGTTTAAGTTTTAGGAATTTCATTATTTGTTTTTGTTATTTTTTTTAATTATTTTTTTTTGTTTTATTCCTTTTTTCATTCAGTTTTATTTATGAAGTTGACTGACTGAGTGATTGACCTTGGCAACTAGCTGAAATAAAATATGTGAAATAAGTGTTTATATATATATATATAAAATTTCTGTTAAAGTTTTATTTTATTTCCATAACTAAACCAGTTTTATGGTTTTGGTTAACTATAATAGCCTTGATTAGACAATCCTTTTTGCACAAAAAATAAATAAAAATTCTGCTGGGAAATTCATGGAAATGATTTGATCGAACACTCAATCACATTTGACATTTATTCTCTTCTTTTCTAGGCAAGGTAACAAACATTCCCTCAGGAATGGTGACGGATCAGTTTGGGATGATTGGACTCCTGACATTCATCCGGGCAGCTGAGACGGACCCTGGGATGGTTCACCTGGCTTTAGGAAGCGACCTAACAACACTAGGACTCAACCTCAACTCTCCAGAGTGAGATATTTTCTTTTGTTCCAAATGAATGATTACTTGTCATTATTCTCTTTTTGTCCACACATTAATTTCATTTTGACGTGTAGGAATCTGTATCCTAAGTTTGCATCTCCCTGGGCTTCAGCTCCATGTCGACCACAAGACATCGGTAAGACTTCATTTGACCTAATCTCGAGATGACCAACTCATTTTGGCTCTTCAGTAATAAATGTAATTGTTTTTTAGACTTCCATGTTCCCTCAGAGTACTTAACCAACATTCACATAAGGGACAAGGTGAGGTGATATACACGTCAATAAAACCGCGCTGAAATTGTTATATGTGGATCTCGCTGACCTCATAATGTGCTCTATACAGCTGGCTGCAATAAAACTGGGACGATACGGTGAAGACCTGCTGTTTTACCTCTACTACATGAACGGAGGAGACCTCTTACAACTCCTCGCTGCTGTTGAGCTGTACGTCCTGTTGATCAAGTCGTTCAGGGAATCTTTGTCCGGACAGTTTTGCTGGTAACCAACCACAGGCTTAGGTCGAGAGGTTAAAGGGAACATTTTGTTTGTTTGCAGCTTCAACCGGGACTGGCGGTACCATAAAGAAGAAAGGGTTTGGATCACAAGAGCACCTGGCATGGAGCCCACGCTAAAGACCAACACCTACGAGAGAGGAACATACTACTTCTTTGATTGTCATAACTGGAGGAAGGTCGCTAAGGTAAAGATACTGAATTCAGTGTCCTCCTTCAGCTACAGACACTTGCTCACATGGGTAAATTAAACCTGACATCAGGTTTGTGCAGCAGAAAAACTATTCTAGGAATGACATGCAATGTTAATAATAGTGCTGAACAACACAAGTTTATAAATGATATGATGCAAGCTATCTCAAGATACAATATCTAGAGAGCAGGATGCTCCATATAATGATTAAATAAACACGATACAAAATAATAAAAGCAAATGATATGTTCATCCATTTGTAAAATGTTCATTTCGAGAATCTATTTTTAAACATGATCATTTTTATCTTGAAAATTGTAGACTTTTTCAGAGATTATCATTAGTATTATGTGTTATAATTGAGAAATTTTGGATATTACATTATATTTTATTATTATATTTTATTATTATAAAAATGTGCATTTTTCTCTGAAGATGTGTACAATGTACTGTGGAGATGACAAGTCAACATTGTTAACATCGTGTTTGCAGCCACACTGACCCAGAAAACACTAGTTTATTAATAAATAATTACAAAATCTCCTTACTATTTTTTCAGGCACATTCATAGTCATTACTTTTGCAGGTGCTTTGCGGCAAGCTTTAAATGGCTGCGCTTGAGCGTGCGATAGGCTATCTATTAAAGGCTTATATATAAGTTATTAAATTAACATAAATGTGATTAGTCGACTAATCGCTTGAATGACTATTGGTTGTGTGTGTGTATTTATATCTCACTGAATATTGAAATAAAGTTTGTTTGTATATAAGTGTAGATGAACATCAGTTTTGTGGTTTTCTGTGGTCTCAGGAGTTTCACCTGGAATACGACAAGCTAGAGGAGCGGCCTCACGTGCCAACCACCTTCAACTACAATCCGGCCCAGCAGGCCTTCTGAAGCAGAGTCCGTCAGCGGCAACAGACAGCCAGCCGACCTGCCTGACCACAAAAACCTGGTTTTATTCCTCAACTGTCTGGACTAGGACTGCGGGAGGGGGAGGGGGGTGGCGGGGGTCTCCACCTTGAGAACTCGGGGGAGGGGCCCTGCTTTACAAATTATGTGCTGCCCAAACACAAAACCTCTTTATGTTTTCATTCTGTTTTTAAATTCCCCTCTTACGTTTTTTTTTTTTCTTCTTCTTCTCCCTCCATTTCATTTCGAGCAGGGTCAATGTTTTGTTTACTCCTCTGATGGAAAGTCCCTTTTGGTGTTTGCCTGGAGTCTTTGAAGTTGCAGTACAGCACACAAACACATCCATTGGTATTAAAGAAAACGCAGTTCGCGCTTTGTTTTCCGAAGCGCGCTGCGCTAACAAACAGGACAGACACAAAGACAAATCCAATACATGTGAATACACAAGGGCAAAAGAAAATGCAATGTTCATTGTTGCACTATTTAGTAATAAAAGAACACAAAAATTGTTTTCTGTTTTTTTGTTTTTGTTTTTTTTTGGTGGGAAACTTGCTTCTCTCCCGTCGTCGTTTGGAAGGACGTGCAGCTCTGTCATTAACATCGAGGAGGTGCTTTTTTCATTTCCCCCGTTTTCTTTTATCATTTCCCATTTCTTTTTCTCCATCCACCTGCGTTGCTCATCCGGTGAGCGGTTTCCTGCTTAGCTTCAATAAATCCCGATCAGACTATTTCAGTGAAAGTTGTTGGGCACAACCCGTGGACCAGGCGGTTGTGAGCTTACCGAGAAACATTGTTCCAGAATGAATACGAAACCTTTTCAGTCTTTGTTACGATTTTGTAATAAACGTGTACATTTTTTTAATTTTTTTGACATCACATGAATAAAGATATGTATGTATGAATGTGTATATATATGATATATATAGATAGATGTATCTATATATATATACATGGCGTCTATTTTGGAAGAAGTAACTATGCTTGACCTCATTTTTAGGAGGTGAACAGAAATGGCATTATGTGGTAGAAACAAAACAAAAAAGGCAAAAAGACACAAAAAAAAATTAGTGACCAGTATGTTGAGCTGCCAGACGTGGAATCACGTGTGTTACCCTGTGCACTTAAGACCAATTAAACGAAATGGATAAAGGTGACATGGAAGGCCTGAGCAAGGACATCTGTATTGTGGGGAAAAAAAACAAGGGGGTGGATATATTTCAGCTGCAGCTATTTGAATAGAAGCATTTCATAGGAAAGGGAAAACCCATAGTACGAAAAACAGACCAATATTGTATTTTCTGACCACCTTTAAAGCTCCCTTTCTTTGTAATAAACCAGAACGGCTTTCCTGAACCAGTGTTTGGACTCTGTCTGGGCAGGGGGTGTGTGGGTGAAACCGCACTTTCGGTACGAGTGTATGTGTGTGTGTGTGAGGCTGTAATGCATGATTAATCCTAACACTGTGTTTTTTCCTGTTCACGTGAACAGACGTGCATTATTCAAGTCTTTTGATAAAGATGCCATGAGGTTAATGATTAAGACGCACAAATTACTTGCAAATGTCAGAAAAATCAGATGGATTGTAACTGATGTGAAGAAACTGCTGTGTTATTTGTTATTCAATCACTGAATACTGTAAGACTGCAGCAGCTTTAAGGCAAGTGCAATTCAACTTCCTCCATCACAGTGAGCAAGGACAAATTTTTACTGTCGGACACATTGCAATATATTTTAGGCAGCACAAATAGACTAAACAGAATATGTTAGTGTGCTACATTTTATAAAAATGACGGTGTTGAATGAGTTTTGGCCAGAAAATCATTGGTTAATTAAAACTTTTGACACAAGAAAATAGTTTCACATTATTCAACTTTAAAAGAAAAGATCAAGCAAAAACTAAGTGTCTGTTTACTCACCCTTTTTTCATTCAAAATCTAAAATGTTCCTTCCGAGCAACATAAAAAATGATTCTTTTGAAGAACTGTTTTTGTCAGAATAATTCAAGTCAATGCGGTCCAAACTAACCCTTTTGGTTCCCATAGAATGGAACAATAAATTATTTTAAAAATCCTATAGGTTTGAAATGACATGACAGAATTTCCATTCTTGTGTGAAATATAATCAGTTCTTTGGATTTCTTTTAAATGTAATTATCTAAAAAGAAAAAAAAAAATCTAAAACAATTTCTTTATCTAAATAAAAATATATTCTAAGGACCAGTTCCATCATATAAAAATATCTGTGCCCAACAATCAACATTGTTAAGAGAGAGAGAGAAAATAAAAAAATACAGATGCCTTCATCTACTAATCACATCTCTTGAATTTACATGACCGCATATAATGCTTGACAAAACGGCGGTTGAATGTCATTGTCGATACATAAAACAATCATGGTCTAAAACCGAAGCATTGATCCAAATCCACAGTCAGTTCCAGTCGAACGAGTGCAGGTGGCATAATGCCAAAATGATTTCAAGACGCTGTACAGACTCCAACAGAAGAATAGTGGCTGGAGGGTCAATGTTTATAACCTCCTCTGGAGTGAGTCCATGCTGTTGAAGTGATTTATATCGTCCAAGCTGCTCTGTAGTTTCACTTGGTGCTGGTTTCCCCAGGAGAACCCTCAATCGTTGAGGAACTAAGACCAGTTTTGGCAACTTTGTCTGAAAAAAGATGAAATGAGTGTTTGTGGTGCTAAATGTCACCATAAAATGTTCTAGCGATCATGAATCCATCAACCAACCTCCGTCCTTCTTCTCCTGGGTCTCCTCGGCTGCCGTTTTATCAGCTCTGAAGAAGATCGGAGCGCTGCTCAGAGAGAAATAGAGCAGCTCGAACTCCTACAAATGGAGAGAAGATGTGAATAAACAAAGCCATTGGCCATTGTTGATGAAGATAATGAAGATGCTCCCATACCTGCAGTTATATGTCCAGTCTCTTCTGGGTCAGGTTCATGGTCTGCATGAGCTTATCATCTTGGCTGGTGGACTGAATGTTCTGCTCCTTCTCATAATATATACATAATAAATATAGGCTACACAGCACACACACATATATCATGTAAAGAAAAACGTTTATTTTGGATGCGATTAATCGCGATTAATTATTTGACAGCACTAATATATATATATAGCTATTTTTTTATTAAATTAAATTAAACATTTTTATAGAATTTTTTATTAGTCATGTTTATGCTATATTAATGGCATGGGAATCTATGGCATTAACATTTAATACTATAAAGAGAATAATTTAAAAGGACTGAGCCTTGGATACACTCGTCAATTAAACTGATTATCATTTTTGCATTAAAATAAATCCAATCCTCCACTGCAATGATGTCGAACCTCTTTCAAATGAAACTGAAAAACTTCCTTATCAATTTTCTTTTTACTTGTTTTCTTTTTATTTGTGAAATCAATTAAGACCACCAGAGTTGGGTGTAACGCGTTACATAGTAACTGTATTCTAATTACTTTTCGTGATAACGCAGTAATGTAACTCATTACATTTAAAATAAATGTAATTTGATTACAGTTACTGATGTCAATAAAATTACGTTACTTGCGTTACAAATGTATTGGTAAGAAAAAATATTAAAGTAAATAAATTAAAATGCATTTCTAATCACGTTTTGGGGCGGCTGCGTCAGTTATTGAGCATGCGCTTTAATGAATTACCGGAGAACTCGTGCTGTTAAAATGTACGGAGATTTTTGTTCAAGATCGGGAGGGAAGGTAACTTCTGGACAGGTGAAGAGAGCTGTAGCAGCGTGTGTGGTGGAGGAAATGCTGCGCTTGTCGACTGCGGAATCGCAGTCATTTAGAGACTTGCTTACGATGATAGTGACGGACAGCTCTGTACCCTTGCAGGACCGAAAGACATTTGCAAGGTATCTAGATAAATGCTATGCGGATGGAGGGCTGTCACTTTTGTGTAAAAAGCTTTTTCGATTTTTAAGACATAAGTGTTCACTGAATTGATTGTAAAATCGATTTTCCATGTCTAAAAAAAATACGTTTCCTTTTTTTTCAACGCCACATAGAGCGCTTGGAAACGCACAAGTCAGCAATATTTCTTATTTATTGGCATTAGAGCTTTAATCGGGCCTTAAAAGTTAGGCCCGACAGGACCGAGCTCGACAGGTTTCGGCCCGAGCCCGAGAAGTATTACATTTTGATTGACAGCTTTTTAAAAGCCCGAACCCGTGTGCAGCGCAGCCCGACATTCAGATATGCGCATACACACACAGCTCTTTTGCCTTTTGTCAACAATGAGTCATTTATACATGTTTTAACATAATTTATTCATAACTAACTAGGCCATAACATAACTAGGCCACTTGGAAGTTGGAATAAAGAAATAAAATAAGTCCTCTGTAACATCGTAACATCTCAGCACTCTAAATAGACATAGACTCATTTAGCCTATAAATAAAAAAAAACGCACCAATAAAAACGAGTCTTTTTTAACAGATTAAATTGAGATAAATTTTTAATTAAGATGGGTATTTGGCAATAACGAAATTAAGATAAAGGCTCCGCCGGGTTTGCTTCTCCACATATCAGCTGACATTTAATAATAGAATAATGCCAACATTAGCGTAAATACTCAGTCCACATTATGCATTTAAGCCTTAATGAATATATAGTTATCATTTGAAAAACCTTTACACACAGAGATTAGGCTAGGTCTACATGTTTTTGTGAAGGAAAATGATTGAATCCACTGTGGATGTCTTCAATGTGTTCCATGCGCTCACTGATGGTGCGCCATTATTCACTCATTATTCTCATTATAAACACGATCAAAACTTTTCCACACCTCAGAACTTTGCTTTAGCTGCTGATGCAACCAAAACGTATTTTCGACAGAGGCAAGCCTCCGTTGCATCTACTCAGCATCCATTTCACATCTTTCTCGCGCTAATCGAAACACATCACATTCATTTACCTCACAAACTGGAGCGCAATTCCGAGCCAGCGTAACATGATATAAAGTAAGCCATAACACAAGTTTTTTACATCTATATTTTTTTAATTGTTTAATTATTTTTAAATAAATCGATAATTATTTCAAAATCGATTCCCTATTTTCATTTTCGAAACTTTTTTTGTTTGGTCCGATCGATTGTGCAATCGATTTTCGAACGAAAAGTGACAGCCCTATGCGGATATGGAGTATGTACTTAAAAAAAACATTCGATCGTTTGGAATATGTCTCCACAACCGCAGACATCTGGACTTGTAATAATAGAAGCTTCCTTGGAATGACACCCATGTAGTTAAGACATACTGTAGATACATTTAAAAAGACTACAGTTTTCATTGTTATGCAAGTTTATGTTAAGAATGTTAAGTTATAGAAATGCATTGCATTTTTAATTCAAGTTGCTGTTTTCATATTTCTCTAATATTTTTCAGTCAATATTAAATTACGGAAAGAACTGAGTTTCACTTTGTTTGTAGTTTTTTTCCTTGTATGTTTAATAGGTTTTCAAAGTAACTTGAAAGTAAAGTAATTAGTAATCTGATTACTTTTTACATGCAGTAATCAGTAATGTAATCAAATTACAATTTTAGAGCAGTAATTAGTAATTTGTAGTGGATTACTTTTTTTGAGTAACTTACCCAACACTGAAGACCACACATACTTATCTAACCAGGGTGCTTGAACTTGGTCACTTTCCCTGGTCATCTGACAGCTATCTAACATTACTCGGCTAGCTGCAGGACCTATACATCTTTTAAGTTACACTTAAAAACAAAAAACAAATTAACGATACCAACAGTATTCCAATTAGACGCTTTACTGATTTTGTGATCCATCATTAAAGCGGTCAAACTCCCAATCCGGACATAATGAATCCACAGCCATCCCGACAGAGACTCTTTAGTCAGTTTGGGGTTTGCTGCTCAGAGAGGGGAGGGGCTTCTGTGCTGGGAGTCACATGATCCGCACAGCAACCCAAACGCATAGACAGTAAAAGAACGTCAGGAACGTCAATTTTCTAAAAGCACGTAATAATGTATTTTTATTATATATAGATATAATTAAAGAGACGAGAAATATTGTATTTGAGTTAATGTATCTTCTCTGATAAATTAAAAAAAATATAAATGAATGGTTTTATCTCGCATATCTCGTGACTTTTGACTTGCAGTTATCACTCTGTCCTTCACATCAACGACACAAGTTATGGTACAACCTTTTTAAGTCTAATTGTGCAAATGAATGCATTATTATCTACCAGTAGCCGCAAAAGCCTGAAGGCTGCATTCATAACCTTATACATCCCTATTTGAGTCTGTCCTCTGTTTTCTAATGAGAAACGGGTGCCAAATGAATTTATGGGCATTTGTGAGCTCAGCACAAAGAGTGGCTTCACAAACCTGCATTGACTCCACTGCCACAGTCAGTCTGCTAGTAATGTGTGTGAGGCTGAATGAGAGAGAAGAGAGTGAAAAAGAGCTCGACAACCACCACATGTTCAGCTTTTTCAGCTTTTTGGTTTTAGGACTTTGCTGCTTGGAGGTAAGGTACATTTGTGTAAACACTGACTTTATAATTAAAAAATAATAATACTGCTTTCAGTATAATTATTAAATGATCATAGATATAAACATCTTATTAAATATTGAGCATTTTATTTTATTATATTTTTCTTTTTGTATCTTAAGTTAATTTTTTTGTAATTTTTTTTATATGTCTGCTAGTTAATATTTTTCATTTCAGATTTAGTTATTTTATTACATAAAATTAAACGAAAGAAGTTTTAGTTCAACTAAAATAACCCCGGTTTGATGGGGGTCGTTTTTGTATTGTTATTCTTGACTCTTTGCTGAAGTGTTTCATGTGTTTCAGGTGAGATGTCAAGCAACTTTCTCATCAAACTCACTCAAATCAATCATACTAATTTAATCCAAAATTCATCTATACACACAATCTAAGATTCATTATATCAAGTACCTTTACATGATTTGTTTGCAACAAACAACTCTTGGTATTTTGAATTTAAACTCGTTTATTTTTTTAATTCGGTTGTGTGATGACAATGGCATCCCTCACTGAAGAAAAACAGAAAGAGTGTCAGCTGACCTCAGCTCGCCTGTCATCCGGAGAAAATGGCCATCAGTTTATTCCAGAGACCAGAAGACCCGACCGAACGTCAAGCTTCAGCAGTAAGGAATTTTCAGAGTCGGATCCCTTATTTCACAATGAGTTTTACGGGACAGCATTGGCCTCTGGCACCATATCGGAAATTCATGGCCAGGCGATGCCGAGCGAGTCGGTCCGGGCCTTGGTGATACAGATTTTGTTTCCATTCCTCCTATCCGGTTTTGGGACAGTTCTGGCAGGGATGTTGCTGGATGTAGTGCAGGTGAGTAGGGAGATGATGATGATGATGATGATGATAGGGTTGATTTTGATTAAGCGGACAATAAATGGTTCTTCTTTGTGTTGATGAATCAGCACTGGGACGTTTTCCGTAATGTGACTGAGATCTTCATCCTTGTCCCACCTCTACTGGGCCTAAAGGGGAACCTGGAGATGACAATGGCATCAAGACTTTCCACTGCTGTAAGTTTACTGTGTCATACCTGTGAAACCCAGCTTTATTTATTTTCAGGCTGGTTTATGTTAGTAATTTATGTCAGTCCAAAAGCCAGGCTGTCCCCCAGAAAAGATATGGGGATGCACAATTGTAACTTTTTTCCCTGTAAAAATTTGAGGTTTATTTATTGTTATAATTAGATTTTTTTGGGGGGGGGGTATTAGCTGAGATTGGATATTCAGTTCTGCTTGCTTTTTTTCCTATTTTCCTGTTTCCATTTCAGTTACCTTTGTCGTCATAATGCTCAATAAAAGATCATCTTTAGAAAATAAATGAATAATACTTTTAAATGTAATCTTTTGCCAATCTCAAAATGAATATCCAATTTTCATACAGTACTTTATATTTAATGTTAGTATTACATATTTTTTTACTCTTCAAATAACTAATGTTGTAATTCAGGGAATTTTAAAATGGCTGCATTGCATGTTTTGATCTGCGCATC
Organism: Carassius gibelio; assembly: GCF_023724105.1. Classification (NCBI taxonomy): domain Eukaryota; kingdom Metazoa; phylum Chordata; class Actinopteri; order Cypriniformes; family Cyprinidae; genus Carassius; species Carassius gibelio. The sequence continues at coordinate 9,875,910 of NC_068395.1, read as the reverse complement.
TGAGACATATTATAGTGCCGTTTAGCCATGCATGCTCACAGACACACGAGGATGCTCTCATTTTGAAGAAAACAACCTAATCTAAAAGCTGATATAGGATTTTAGGCTAGTATGTGAGCACAGATGTAGTTATCAGCGCAGAAATATGACGCATACGTTTGCTTGTTCACATAAGTAATTTCAGTTTTCGTGATTCTTTTGAAAATTATTATTTGTTATGTCACTGTAATGTATAAGATCGGTGAAATAATAGTACACAGTGACATTCCTGAGAGTGAGAGCTTTCATTTGATGTGTGACTTGTCCATGTTTGGTGAGTTTGTGTGCTATAAATATGAAATATGAACATTATTCATCTGATTTTCTCAAGGGGGGGTGGTTGTGGAAGAACGAATTTATACCTTATTATTTTCTTTTATGTAAAATTAATGCAAATACCATGGGACTTGCAAGAAAGCAGAGGTTCTACGCTTTCAAAAAATACCATATATGACTAGTTTTGTGCTTCACAGTTTATAGATTTTTAAAAAATAGTATTATGACCTCCCCGCGGACCCACCGGTGGGTCCTAGGGCGTGGCCAGAGTTCAAGAGGTTAAATATTGAGCATTTTATTTTATTATATTTTTCTTTTTGTATCTTAAGTTAATTTTTTTGTAATTTTTTTTATATGTCTGCTAGTCAATGGCATCAAGACTTTCCACTGCTGTAAGTTTACTGTGTCATACCTGTGAAACCCAGCTTTATTTATTTTCAGGCTGGTTTATGTTAGTAATTTATGTCAGTCCAAAAGCCAGGCTGTCCCCCAGAAAAGATATGGGGATGCACAATTGTAACTTTTTTCCCTGTAAAAATTTGAGGTTTATTTATTGTTATAATTAGATTTTTTTGGGGGGGGTATTAGCTGAGATTGGATATTCAGTTCTGCTTGCTTTTTTTCCTATTTTCCTGTTTCCTTTTCAGTTACCTTTGTCGTCATAATGCTCAATAAAAGATCATCTTTAGAAAATAAATGAATAATACTTTTAAATGTAATCTTTTGCCAATCTCAAAATGAATATCCAATTTTCATACAGTACTTTATATTTAATGTTAGTATTACATATTTTTTTACTCTTCAAATAACTAATGTTGTAATTCAGGGAATTTTAAAATGGGAATAATAATAATAGCAACAATTAAAATATTTAATAAATATCTTTCACAATGGATTAATCAATGGTATTATTTTTTTCTTAAATTAAAACAATATTTAAAAACTAGTGTTTTATTGTAAATAAATACCAATTTTTCTTGTTGTGCATAGCCAAAAAAATAAATAAATAATCAAAGAATTCAATCTATTTAAAAACAAATCTTCATGAAGGACTAGAAGGGAAATCATTGTTTGAAATGTGTAAGAAGTGCACTCCATCCCATCTCAAATGATCTACTTCTTCTGCTGTATTGTATCGATGTTGTGTTCTTTCCCTTTCATCACATTGTTTGTCATGGTGAGGAATTTCACACCCCACTGTGAAGAAAACAGCCCTCAGGGTTATACTTTAATGTTTCAGTTTGAACAAAATCAAAGGGTTTATTGAATCTTTGTTTTATTGCTTTATATTGCCTTAAGTAAATGAATAAACAGTAATTCGGTGCTTCAGTGAATATCTGTACTGCAGGTGAATGTTGGCAGAATTGACTCTTCAAGCGAGAAATGGAACCTGATCATTGGAAATCTCGCCCTCAAACAGGTTAATCCAGCTCATTCGATGCTTGCTTGGTGAAATTCTGTTCTTCTTTGAACTCCGCTTGTCTCTTCAGGTACAGGCTACAGTTTTGGGCTTCCTGGCTGCTCTGGTAGCTTCGGCTCTTGGTTGGATCCTGCAGGAGGAGCTCATTGTGAATCATGTAGCTCTGCTTTGCTGTTGCAGCACTGTGACAGCATTCACAGCATCTCTGCTGCAGGGTTTGCATCCAGCTTTTGTTCCTGACCAATTTTCATCTACTTAAAATAGACCATTTATAATCTTTAAATACTTCATGGGCATCAAATACGGAGGACATCATTTTTGCGGGTGTTGATCATGAGGTTATTCTCACTTGAATGACTCGTGGCTTGTGATCTTGGCCGTGCAAACCCATTTTCCACACAGGGCTTGAATATAGAGCAAACATCCTCAGGCCACATAGCTCACATTATCAGCATTTGGGATAAATTGATAAGATTGTCAGTATGATTAATGGAGGCAGATCCTTTGAGATGACAAACAAGGTTGAAATCAAAATGAATTGAAAGAATATAATTTATTGTATTGTAGCATTATAAGTGTTTTAACTGTCACTTTTAATCAATTTAATGCATAGAAAGAAGTAATAATTTCTTTCAAAAACTGGTTGAATGGTAATGTACATAAAAAATGCATGTTTAAATTCTGAATGGATTTGATTTATGCAAATCTCTCTCTAGGCATCGTAATGGTTGGTGTGATTGTTGGATCCAAGAAGGTGGGCGTGAACCCTGACAACATAGCCACGCCCACCGCTGCCAGTTTAGGTGACATCATCACACTTGGACTGCTGGCTGTCATCAGTCAAGGCTTCTTTTACTGCATGGGTGAGAATGGAAGACCAGTAACTGGTCAAAGGCTTTTTTTGTTCCACCTAAGAGGTGTGGGTTTTTACTCTCTTTAATCCCCTTTAACTCTCTCTGTTTGTAGAGCCATACCCTTATATTACATACCTGGTGTGTGTGTTTTTCCTGTGCCTGACACCAATGTGGGTAATTCTTTCATTTCGGCATCCTGAAAGCCAAAAACTGCTGTTTTCCAGCTGGGAGCCAGTAATAACTGCAATGTTGATCAGCAGGTAAATGTGTCCGACTCGATTCATCAAAATAAGTCTAGCATGGACCTTTTTGTGATGGTGCAGCTGGACCAATTGTGTTTGTACAACCAGCTTATGTCGGTTTTTGTTTCATAACTCCAGTCTTGGAGGACTGATTCTGGACCATACCATCACTGATCCAAAGCTTGAAGGAGTTGTTCTCTACAGTCCTGTTATAAATGGTGGGTCAGACTGAACTGATATACTATGTTCTGATTAAGCGACTGTTTGTTTCAACTTCCAATATCAACCTATATCCTCAAAGGGATTGTTTACTCAAAAGGGAAAATTCCCATCATTTCCTCCCCCTCTTGTCATTCTAAACCTGTGTGGCTTACTTTGGAACACAAAAGAAGATATCCAAAGAATGTTGGTAACCGAAACCGTTTCGGAACCTGAAAACGTTTGGCTACCAACATTCTTCAAAATACTTCCAAGATATTTTATTCCTATTCTATGGAAGTCAAAGGGACCCGGAATCATTTTGTTACCAGCATTCTTCAAAATATCTTCTTTTCTTATGATGACAGAATTTTCCTTTTTGTGTGGACCGTCCCTTTAAGGTGTTGGTGGTAATCTGGTTTCCATCCAGGCTAGTCGTATAGCCACCTATCTTCATTTTCACTGTCCGCTGGGCGAGCTTCCAGGTGACGTTAAAGGATGTTACTCCCAATGCTGCAGCTTTTGCACCACAGGTAACAGATTTTCGTCAATCTTTATCCACCAAGTTCCTCATTTCTGGCAGAGTTGAACTAGAAACCCTGATTAAATTCACCTGCCTGTAACTTTTAGTGATCATGAAGACCATGATCAGGTATGTTTTATTAGGGATGGATCTCGAGAGCAAGCGCTGAGAACCCCTGGGTTAAGATTTCAGAACAAAAACATTCAAAACCCTTTGCATTACTTCTGACAGGACCGAATGGGAGATCAGCGCAGGTGCTGCTCACGTTGGCCATCCCAGGTCACCTGGTTTTCCTCTACACTATTTACCTAATACAAGGCAGCCCGGATCCGCCCACTCCAGTCTTCATTTTCTTCTATTTAACAGCTGCTTCCACACAGGCAAGTGAAAGAGATGTTCAAATATGTCTTATTGAGGAGCCTATGTCTTATTGATTTTATTCTGAAACTTCATTCATTCAGGTGTTTCTTCTGCTGGGCATTGTTGATGTGATGGTTCATTGCTTGTGGAAGTGCGGCAGGGATCCCGATAGCTTCTCCATCCCGTATCTTACAGCTCTGGCGGATCTTTTGGGTACTGGCTTTCTGACACTGTGTTTTCTTCTAATGTCACTGGTGACATAAACATTACAATTACATTGTCGAATTTACATTTTAATTAGGTCTGATCTATGACCACTCACTGATGTGCTGGTCTATTATTTTATATTTGCCATTTCTCTGCAGTTCAGCCAGTTGAATATTATTAAAAATATCAGCCTCTGCCAGTCAAATCCATGTGTGTTATTAATTGAGTCGCACAAGCTGCCTCATGTGACAATAGCACTTCTCCAAGTCACGCAGCTGTCTTCACTGAATAAAGAACTGCTGTTGTCGGTTTCCAAATGTTGTAATGTTAAATGTGTCTCTGATTTGCACTTATCTTCCTGGATCAGTATTCTTTCTGTATAGTACAACATTTCAGATTTGGTTCTAAAATATGTTAATTATGTTATTATGTTTCAGAAATGTGCATTCAGTGACAGGACATCGTATGGTCTTAATTTCCAAATATTTGCATTGGGCAGCCTTATACAATTTAACTATGCATGTGGATTTTTTTTGTTTATTAATTATTTATCTTCAGGATGTTTTAAGGAGAATAAACACGATAATGTCTCAGTAATGATAGCTTTTTATTATTATTATTATTAAATCACCTACAATAGTTTGGTTTATGTTTTTTTACTGTAAAAAACAACAAAAATCAATTCATTCATGTTTACTTCAAATGTTAATATAAGAGAATAATTGACTGAAGTTTATAAAGATTTGTACAAATCATTTGCATAGAAATCATCTGAACAATCCTTGGATTACCGCTTCAATTATATTTGCAGCTATTTGACGATATTCAGTATCCAGTTTAATAAATTCCATATTTTTTATGTATTTTTTTTAGACCTTTTATCATTGAGATCTGCATGCTATTATAAAAGGACAACATATATTAGTTTTTTTTTCTGGGAAAACTCTTTTATTTCATTCAGTGGTCAAATATTTTGACTGTAATGAAATAAAATGGAAACAAAAACTTTATTGACTTAAATGTTTATTTGTGTATAAAACATACGTCACAGAAACAAACAAACACACTTGTGAAGCTCCGGGGCCTTGGAAGATCCCCTTTTCTTATTGTTTAATGAATGTATTAAAAAACAGGATTTGGTCACAACTATGAAACAAGGTTTAATCTGTTTGATTCCGAAACCAGATAAAGATGCCCAAAATAAAGACAATTGGAGACCTATCACTCTACTAAATATAGACTATAAATTGTTTGCACTAGTATATGCAAAAAGATTAAAATCTGGATTAAATGAAATCATTAATGAGACTCAAACAGGTTTTATGAAAAATAGGCACATTAGTAACAACATTCGCCTTATAATTGACCTTTTAGACTATTCTGATCAAATTGATTCAGGGGCTCTTATTGTGTTGTTAGATTTTTGTAAAGCCTTTGACACCATCGAACACGGCTTCTTACTCCACTCACTGAAAGTTTTTGGTTTTGGCAATAATTTCATTGATGTCATTAAAATGTTTTATAAAGATATTAATAGCTCTATTATTCTTAATATGGGAACCTCTAAAAGATTTGGGATTCATCGTGGCATACGACAAGGCTGTCCAATCTCTCCCTTTCTGTTTTTATTAGTGGCTGAACTTCTTTCTATTTACATTTTGAATAATCATAACATTCTGGGACTGAAAATATTTGATAGAGAAATCAAGATTTCTCAAATGGCAGATGACACTGCTTTATTTCTGAGAGATAAAAAGCAAGTTAAAACAGCCCTGGAATGTATTTCCAAATTTTCCAGTTCCTCTGGTTTAATGTTAAACCTTAGGAAATGTGAAATACTATTTATACACGATTCTATAGATCTATTCGTTGAAAGCATACCAGTAAAGGACTCCGTTAAATACCTTGGCATTCATATTTCTAAAAATAAACACACGCGTGAACAATTGAATTTTGTGCCTAAAATTAATAAAACTAAAAAAATCTTTAACAACTGGTTACAAAGGGATTTGACCTTGTTTGGGAGAGTTTTGCTTTCCAAAGCTGAGGGTCTTTCCAGATTTGTTTACCCAGCTCTCTCTCTCTTTACGTCAGTGATAAAACTTCCAAAGAAATTAATAAAACCTTTCTCGACTTTATTTGGAAAAATAAACCTTGCAAGTTAAAAAAGGACATTATATCAGGTGGCTTAGAGATGTTAGATTTTTTTGATATTAACAATACCTTTAAACTTAATTGGTTAAGAAACTGTCAAAGAAATGAAAATTCACTATGGTTCTTTATCCCCCAGTCCATCTTTAACAAGCTTGGAGGCTTATCTTTTATATTGAGATGTAACTATCTGCCTGGGAAATTACCAGTTATTCTATCCAAATTTCACCAGCAAATGTTATTAGCTTGGAAAATTGGTTTCCATCACAACTTTTCTCCACACAAAATGCTTCTCTGGAACAATTGTCTTATTACCTCTAGGAATAAATCTTTATTTTTACGGAAATGGTTTGAAAAAAATATATATTTTGTCATGGATTTGTTTGATGAAAATGGAAATGTTTTGTCTTATGAAGATTTTATGTTTATTTACAATTTCCCCCTTTCCATTTAAAGAGTTTCAGCAAGTTGTTAAAGCTATTCCCAATGGGTTAAAACATCTGATGAAAAGTCACCTTACTTTTGGAAGTAACGAAAGGAAACTTCCTGAGTTAATAATTGATGGTATCAAAATATTTTCTCATTCCTGTAAGAATAAAAATATCAGATTAATTTTTCAATCCAAACATAAAATTTCTCCTAGAGGGAAATTTTTTTGGAATGCACAAATTGATGATATTCGTTGGAAAGAAACATGGTTAAATCCAAACAAATTTTGTATGCTAAATAAAGTTAAAGAGGTACACTTTAAAATACTTCACAAAATCTAACCCATTTAAAGCTTTGTTATCAAAATTCATGGACATTGACAGCAAGTGTATTTTTTGTAATGTACACGAGGAAGACTTGGCTCATTTGTTTTACAATTGTGATGTGTCTTAAAAATTTTGGTCTGACGTTAGTTTTTTTCTTTTTGCCCCAAGAAAGGTGAATTATAAATTATCTCTAAAAGATGTTATATGTTCTTTCACACATAGAAGCAAAATGTTTGAATATGTGGTGAACTTTTATATCCTGCATGGTAAATATTACATCCATAAACAAAAATTTGCAAAATGCATACCTAAATGTAGTATATTCTTAATCGAGATGGAATCGCTAAAGAAATCGTTAAAGTTAGTTAAAAATAAAAAGAACGAAATTTTGTTAAAATTTATGGAGAAATTTTTGATACTGTAATGTCCCCATTGTGTTCTCAAAAATGTATATATATATATATATATATATATATATATATATATATATATATATATATATATATATATATATATATAATGAATGTCTAATTAGGAAAAAGGAGGTAATATGCTGTTTGCTTTTTCTTTTTTCTTTTTTTTCTTTTTTTACTCATTTATTTTATTTTATTTTATTTATTTTTTATTTTTTGCTGTTGTTATGATTTGTCATCTTGTCTAAAGGTGTGATATTTGTCTTGTGAAATATTGCAGTTGTATGTTGATTTGTTGGAATTAATGTTTGTAAGTCATTTATCTAAATAAAAAAAAATAAAAAAAAAATAAAAAAGAAGCTCCGGGGCCCCTGAGCGCTAAGATTTGCGGCCGCCATCTTGAACCGGTCATAGTTTCGTTGCGTAGCAGCAGTTAAGATGCCAGAGCACTGTGCGGCATTTTCCTGTTCCAATCGGCGGACCATCGCAAGTAGGGGTCGGGGGATAACTTTTCACAAGTAAGATTTAACATTACTATCGTAATATTGGCTGTATTTTGTCCTTAAATCCAGAGAATTGAGAAGGAGCAAGGATCTTTGATAGTACTGTACTGAAATCGTAGCTAGCTAACGTTAGCTAGGCTATGTATCTCCCTCCCTCAACTCAGTGTTTCCCACATAATTTAACGTTACTATTCAGTTCAGAAAGAAGTTAGAAAGCACTTGTTAGATGCACGAAACTTATTTTAGCGTTAGGTAACGTTAAGTGCCTATTAGCAACTCAATCCAATCTGAAGTTAATACATACATTGTTCGACCAGACATTATAACTTATTTGTGTTTGCGCACGTGATATCAGGAAGCAGTGTATACACACATGACATTACATTATTACATTATTTATATATATATATATATATATATATATATATATATATATATATATATATATATATATATACATACACACACACACATTACATTATTACTCCATTTTCCCATGTAAAGTTAATCTCCCTTTAGATTACAATGGACACAAGAATGCTATGTAGAAATAAAACAATTATTATTGGTATAACATTGGCCAGAGAAATTAGTATTTTGTTGTTCGCTTCACTATTTACTGAATCAAGTAAGTTTTCAGTAGTCCTATTTCAAAATAGGAGTTTTGTTGAAGAAAGGTTCTAAGAAATGTGAAGGAAGAAAATAAGCTTGACCTCCTCTGTGAAATGTTTTTGTGTAGACCCTCCTAAATCTTCACTTTTTCATTTTGAAGGTTTCCCAAGGACAAAGATGTGAGGAAGAAGTGGGAAGTGGCTTTGAAGAGAGAAGGATTCCATGCAAGTGATACATCAGTACTTTGCTCTCATCATTTTAAGGAAGGGGATTTTGATAGGACGGGTCAGACTGTCCGACTCCGAGATGGTGTTATTCCATCCGTCTTCAGCTTCCCGGTTCACCTCCAAAGAGTAGGTGTATCCTCATAAGACTATTAGCATTCATAAATGTAAATGTTCTTAAATGTAAATTATCAATCACAGGGCAGGGTCAGATGCTTATCCCTTCAAATATATTGTATTATGTATTATGCTTCTTCATTTTAGTTGGAAAAGGGCAGGGTTACATCTACCTCCAGAAGAGCTGAAGAAAGCCTGTCCATGGCCTCTCAGGATTCCCAGGAAATGGCAACCTCAAGCCCACAACCTCAGCCTAATGATGTGAATATTTCTACTTCAAAAATCATATCATAATGTTCCCTGGACATATTAAAATATTATCCCTTGTTTGCTTCCACTCATATTAAACACGCTCACAAATAAATCCATACAAACACAATTTAAGACTTGTTGAACATGCATTACTGGTGCACACACACACACACACACACACACACACACACACACACACACACACAGTGCTGGCAGTGGCTTTGACATGTGATGACTATAAGAAAGAATGTGGGCCATAAACTAGTGGTGTCAAAATAAGGTTTGTGAAGTGAAACATTACTCAAACCGTTTTAAAACTCTTTCCTTTAGGATCATGGCTATGCCTTGCCTGCTTCTCCTACCGCTCTTAAGACCAGACTCAACGAAGCCTTGGCAAGAGTGGAACGTCTAGAGCGAGAGAAAAAGAATTCCATTGCCAGAGAAAAGAGGGCAAAAACCGCAGTGAAGAGTCTTCTGGGGGATTTGAGAGAAAAGGACCTCATTAATGAAGAGCTCAAAAGAGAAGCTTGAATTCTACTCTGGTAAAATAAAATCAGCATTTTTAAATTCATGTATATGTTATTCTTACTCTCTTATTAAACTCCTTATTTATTATCTGAAGGGGACTTACTCTTTTTAAATCATAACATTTCAGATCTTCAGCAAAGCAAGGCCACGAGTACACAAAGGGCTACAGAGAGTTTGCGCTCACGCTCCATCTACATGGTCCAAAGGCATACAAATACCTCAGAGAGACTCAACATTTTCCCCTCCCACATCCACATACAACACAAAAGGTAGGCTTAATGTTGTCCGAATTTAATTTTTGGAAATTACTGATGCAAACACGCTGAAAAGCTTCTTAATTTTTTATTTTTTTTACAGGTGGCTGCGTTCTGTGGCGTGTGTGTGAGAGAAAGAGAGAGAGAGAGCGAGAGAGAGAGGAGTGTGTGTGTGTGTGTGTGAGAGAGAGCGTGTGTATGTCACAAATCATTATAAATTGTTTCTTCAACTTATTAAAATATTTTATTTTACTGCAACCATCTGTTTCTGCTTCTTTATCATATTTATAGTGTGTGATTTATAAATTACCTTATCACATATTTTGATTTTGGACGTCTGGTCACTTTATATCTTATATCAGAATATTATATAACTGTTAAGCCTAGTATGAATATTAAAATACGCTGAACCATGTGTCCTGTATCATAGCTACATGAATGACCTTTGCAGCAAAAAAAAAAAAATGCGTCAAAATCAGTTAGGTATTCAGTGAGATATGATTAATTAAATGCGCTGACAGCTCATTGCATCTGGCAAACAAGTTACACTGAGTGGAGCTGGCGACCGATCCAAGATAGCGGCTCCACGTGGGTGTACCAACCACTCCCAGTAGAAGGCGCTATTTCGACAGCATTGCGCTATTCGTTTAAAACAGAAAGGCTGTAGCGCCACCTAGTGTCCGAGTGAGACTCGTCCTCCAGCGCTGTTCAGCCCTGCGCAGGGACTGGCTCTCGCGCAGCCATTTTCTGTCCAACCAAACGGCCGAGCTGAGACGAGAACCAACCAGGGCTTCATCGCAGGTTAGTGCGCGGCTCCGGCCAATGATTGTAACCCATATTTCGTTACATCGAATGGAAATCTCCGCGCGCGAGTGTTTTATTATTAGTTGGTGGGGAGAAAGAGAAATTAAGCGCGCTTTATGAAAAGCAGCTCGCTGTTGTAGGAATAATTGTTAACAGCTCGTGACCGTGCACGGCCCTTTTGTTTACAACGAGCGGATCCGAGTCTGCCTTGTTCTCTGCCCTCTTCTGCTGTTTAATTCATCCATCAGTTATAATAACTCATTTGACAAGTTAATCTGAATTGATTCAGTGGGCAAGAGTGGTTTGTGTTATTTAGCGCCTGTGAACATTGCTTGCTAGCACCGGCGAACTCTTTAATAACCAATAAAATACACCAATGTGTTCTGCTGTCAAAATCTCGACATAATATACCCTGTTATTTCTCATTTGATTCATTTTTATTAGTTATCAAATTTCATATTTAGCCTTCACAGACCGTCTTATTGATTATTTAAATATAAGCAAGCGTGTGCTGGTCTTTGAGGGGAGTTTGTTTGAATCTTTTAAATGAAAAATGTATGTTTATGTGACTCACTGAAAGATGACAATTATGAACGTTTATTACTGAATTAAATAAAGGTTCAGTTCATATTAGGGGCTTTGTAATTAAACGTCTATGGTGATGAAATGTCTCAATTTTTCGTTTATACATGTTTAGTAGTGCACTGCAATGGCCAAAAAAATACTGTTTAGGTAGGCAAATAACTTGGCTTTGAAATACAATCAGTAATTTACAGCTGTAATACAATTTAATTCATGTTTCAGATGGACGGAGACAGTTCAACCACAGATGCCTCCCAACTTGGCATAACTGGAGAATATATGGCCGGTAGTCACTTTGTTCTAGCTCAAGCTCAAGAAGGTAAGAGAAGCTGAAGACGTTATTACAAATGATTTAATTAATTGATTAATGCATTATAAAAAGCTGCTGCAATTATTATGTAACATGTTATATAATTAAATAATAACAGATTAAAATAATGAATAAATCATTTGACTACAATGTTTAAATTTTTTATAATTTTATATAAGAAATATATATAGAATCTTGTGTTTATTAAATGTAAAATTTTAATTATTAAAAAAATATATTTATTCATAAATTACTCTCCTGGTCAAAAGTTTGGAATCATTAAGATTTTTAATAGTTTTTATTATAATTATTATTTTTATTATTGGCTTCTATATTCAGCATTGCTGCATTTATTTGATCAAATGTACAGTAAAAACAGGAACACTGTGAAATATTAGTAACATTTAAAATTACTGTTATTTTTATATAGTTATATATATTTTATATATTCAGCATTGTTTCTCCAGTCTTCAGTTGCACGTGACATGATCCTTCAGAAATCATTCTGATATGCAAATTAAATGCTTAACAAACATTTATTATTATTCATTTATTTTTTATAAAGATGAAGGCGATGAGGGTCTCAATGACCACGAGGATGGCAATGGAAGCAAAGATAACCTACGTGAACAAGACATCTATCTCCCCATCGCCAACGTTGCCCGAATCATGAAAAATGCAATACCACAAACTGGAAAAGTAAGTCAATTTTAAGGGAAGCCAGTATGATTTGGGACCCTTTTTTATTTGGTTTATGCATAAAAAGATGCGCTTTGATCACATCTCTGTTTATTTGCTCAGAGCTTTTTTTTTTTTAAATACCTTTTATTCTGCTAAAAGCAAGTGAAACTTTAGCATGAACGTTATTCAGAAGACTTTCTCTCCATCACCTCAGATAGCAAAGGACGCCAAGGAGTGTGTGCAGGAGTGTGTGAGCGAGTTCATCAGCTTCATCACTTCAGAAGCCAGCGAGAGATGCCATCAGGAGAAACGCAAGACGATAAACGGCGAAGACATCCTGTTCGCAATGTCCACGCTGGGTTTCGACATGTATGTGGAGCCTCTGAAGCTCTACCTGCAGAAGTTCAGAGAGGTAACATCGACATTTACGCTTTAATAGCATCATCGTACATCATTGAAGTCAAAAGGCTTATTCATTTCATGCAGTATAAGTAAGACTTTGCACAGCTGTCAGGGATGTGGATTCCTCCTCTTGATGGGTTGAGCTCTTTTGATTGACGAGACATTTGTGTGAATGTTCTCAGGCCATGAAAGGAGAGAAAGGCATAAGCTCTGTCACTGTAACCGAAGGCATGGGAGAGGAGCTGACCGACGAGACTTTCAGTAAGTTACTGATTAGAGTACAGATGGTGCATACAACCAAACTTGAATTGAATTTATTAGTATTTTTTGTGTACAGTCTAATATATACTACTGTATTAACAATTTGTTAATTATTGTTTGTATACTGTTGTAGTATTTATTATGTGTGTGTGTGTGTGTGTGTGTGTGTGTGTGTGTATATATATATATATATATATATATATATATATATATATATATATATATATATATATATATATATATATATATATATGCCATTATTATTTTCAGTTTCAGTTATTTTGTTATTTTTTAAAAATATTTCTATGTAACTTTAATTAATTAATTCACTTATTTATTTATTTATTATTCATTCATTTTTATTTTAGTATTTTTTTTATTCATTGAAAAAAAAAAGGAAGATTTTGTGTATGTTTTTTCATATTCTACTTCAACAAACCCGTTTTATTTCAGGTAGTTGCCAAAGCAGCATTTAATAATTTATCTTTTTACAAGCAACATTAAAAGCAATAAGTTAACAGCAAATTTGTCAAACATATTGTAGAAAAATAACCTATATAAATAAATATGCAGTTTGACTTTAAATTTATTTACAGATAATAACAACATTTATTTAATTTGTATTTAAATTAAATTATTTTAATATTCAGGTTGTGTACAGTATTTTTTCCTGCATGGTTTGTATTAATAATTAATTGATCAATTAAATGTCATTTTAATTACGTTGATTTTGAAAATAGACATGATAATTAGAATAGTTATTATTATACAGTAATTATTAATAATACCAATACTTTTTATGCATACTTGGATACTCTCTCTCTCTCCATATATAATTTTATTTTATATATAATGTTGATCAGTCCATCAAAATCTTTTTCTTTCCCAGCAAATCCTCTACCTGCAGGAATCATAACAGCTGATGGACAGCAACAAAATGTGATGGTGTACACCACCTCCTATCAGCAGGTCAGAATCACACACACATACACGTCATTTAAAGATGGCACAATTCAGTCTACACTTTTGAGCATTTTAAGTGAATATTTAAATTTCATTTAATCTGATGCAGATCCCAGGTGTGCAACAGCTCCAGTTCTCCTGAAGATGTGCGGAAATCATCACCTAACATCACGAATCAGACCTCCACACTTCTGTTACGGAGGTCTTTAGCAGACTCCCACAGGTCACAGAGCTGGACTTCTATGTTTGTTTAGCTTGTTTTCGTGTGTGCTTTGTGTGTGTCTGTTCACACACATTATGATTTTACGTGACTAGTCTGTGGGTTGTTTTTTAGTTTGTTTTTCATCACACATTTAAAGGATTGGGGTAAAAGGGGTCCTGAGGGCTTTCAAAACTAACTCACCCCTCTGTCAAAGCAATAAAATAGAGCAAATGTGAATTTACCTGCGTCTTAGTGGAACGAGTGTTTTACTCCTTTTTATATAGATGAAAAATCATGCTGCATGTGTAATTTCAGTTTGATGAGACGTTAACACTCAAAATAAAATATGGTCCTTTTTGTAAATAGTTCATATTTTGTGTGTATGTTTTTTTTCCTTTAATGTTTTCATGAATTTGTATTGATGCATTTCATTCAACATGAAGAAGCAATCAGCATTTCTTAGTCAAGCCCCAAAATAAATCTAAATGATTTCTTTAGTGTGGCCCATTTTAAAGTCAGTGACTTTCTTTGGAAGAGTTTATATTCAATTCTAGCTGAATTTCATTTTGTTTTTATGTTCTTATTAATTTACATTGAAACTGTGCTTTAAAACAAATAAGGATATATCTGTTACCTCATGAACACTTAAAATGGCATTTAAAAACCATCATAACAATTAATTGTTTAATGAAATAAAGCTGTAAATAAATAGTCTAATTATAAATTTTATATGGGACTTATTAATTATTTGTAATATATTTTAAGCGACAAATACTGCCTGACTCTCCTCGCTGGTGAAGTCATTTCTGTTTAGCATTGTCAGCAATCGGAGCAGGGTTATTAACAAACAGTAAAACCATAAAAGAGCTTTTGTTACTTGAAAAAAAGTAAATATAAAAATTAGTTCAAATGATAATAATTAGTGCTATCTCAAACACTGGTTGCGAGTGGAAAAGATGCAAGAAGAACACAAAAATTAATTAATAAATGAATATATTAATATATAACAATATGATCTAAAAGAAGATTTGTTATCAATGGGAAGCCTGGCAGCGAGTGCTGTCTCTCATCCTGCTGAGAGCAGTTACATGACAAAGACACGGTCTGAAAGACATCACACCTCCAGGGCGACTTCCTGTCGCTTTACCCACCTCCACCTAGCCAGACTGTCTGATGGGGCGGTTCACACTTTAACACCTCTGATTGTGTCCTGACTCAGGCGAGGAGCGGGGGTTCTGCTGCAGTTTCAGAGAGAAGGAGAATCAATCAAATCGTGTGTCAATGATGAATGAAAGAAGTGGCTGAAGTTTTGATCTCGGTGGAAATACTCGATTTGTGCATGTTATTAGAGATATCTTGCTATCTAGCCATGTCAATAGGTTTTGTCTAAATTTTTATTATCTGTCAATCATATTTTATTAGAGCACACTGTGACATGCATTTGAGGATACACACACACACACACACGTTTTAGCCATATACACAAGAGAAATACTGAAGGCCAACACCTGTGCAAACAGAACATGGAAAATAGAGAATAAAGAAAAATTTCCATCTTACATGTTAACTGTTTTGAATATGTTTTCTTATATTAAGCTTTTTGCGTATTATTTCAAAACTGTTTTGAGCTGTGAAAAAAGTTGAAATGAAAAAAGATTGACAAGTGTCAGAGCAGTCGATCAAATTTTGACAGGGAGGAGAGGAGGATAATAAATCCTAGGTCACATGAATGCATAAATCAGCCTCATATCAATCGTGGTGATGACAAAGTGTATGTTTATGTAAATGTAAATGTATCTTATGCATTATGAAATGTTTTATTAAATATTTTGATATGTAATCCTATTAAGGCATGAACCAGGGTGTTATGTAGGCTAATAAAATATGTTTAATGGGACTGACTTTGTATTTCATGTGATTACAATTTAATTAAAACATTAGAAATGTATAATTATTTAACGTTTCCAATAAATTACACAGCCGACAGAAAGTGACATTATAACTAACTTTGCTCTAACCAGAATTTAAGAACTCTCTTTCTCAAAAAACAAAAACCTGTCGTTATAATCACTGAAGCTGCCTTCACTGCGAAATGAACCTCTTACTTACACATAAAGCATTAAT
Source organism: Carassius gibelio (assembly GCF_023724105.1). Lineage (NCBI taxonomy): Eukaryota > Metazoa > Chordata > Actinopteri > Cypriniformes > Cyprinidae > Carassius > Carassius gibelio. The sequence goes on along the minus strand of NC_068395.1, from coordinate 9,859,653 downwards.
TACGACTAAAATATGTACAAATTGAAAAATAATAATGTAACTATCCATTGCTTTCATGCACTTACTTTCATTTCCTATACAATCATCACGTATTAGATCAATTTGAGGTCGTGCAAATGAATTTATATTTTCAGCCCGAGTCTGATTTTAAAACCGTCATATCCTCCGGGTTTGAATGCAGTGCCTGGATAGCATTATATTGTAAACAAGATTGGAAATTAAGAATGGCGCAACAATAAAAACAATTCATTTAATAAAATAAAGCCGGTGTATATATTTCGAATATTCCTCAACAGTAACGTGAGCAGGCGGGAATATTTTCGCTACTCGCTCGAGTCCAGATTTGACCACACGCAGACTTTTGTTTTGAAAAAGGTCAGGCTTTTTCACATGTTGCCAGATCAACCTTAAATTAGCGAAAAACTGGCTCATTTGTATCAATTGTGGAGAAACTGAGTATGAAGTATAAAATATACATTTGAAAGAATTATGATTTTATTGTTTAAATAATACATGGTTTCCTAGTTCAATAACACAGACACACACACACGATCAAAAACTGCTCCTCGTCGACCTAAAAAACAGACCTGGCAACATGGGCTATAACGGTCCCGCCCCTCCTGCATTTTCAGAGGCCTATGAGGAGATTCCTCATGTTGAGATTTTGGTGAAAGTAGCTAAAGAAAGCGCTGAAGAAAACGCATTCATCACAGACGGAGGAGGGTTTCTTACACTCATGATCAGTAAGTTGTTCAGTATTTACGTGGAATTACGATTTGTTTCCATCGTTTATAATCTGGCCGTGATGATTTTGCAGGCTATGCTTGAAAAAGGTTTCTAGGTTAATGTTAGAGTTTGTGAGCGCTCTTTCTGGTTTGCTTAAACGATAACTTGGAGAGCCAAACAAAGCCAAGACTGTACATTTAAAGGCTTCTTAAAATACTTATTCGATTAAAGATGACATTCTTCATGGAACGTATTTAAACGCTATTTCCTGTAAATGCTGTTATAGCAGCCCGCGGGATTGTGCTGTTGTGACCGTTAAATGTGACGATTCTTGAATTCTTCAATTTTGGTGCATAGGTCCAGTGATAAAGCTACGTAACATGTATGTATTTAATTTATATTTAATTTATGACAATCATCTAAGTTAGTCAAGGACAATAGGTGTGGAAGCTAATTGCTACTTTTTTATCCCACAAATTCACATTCAGACGATTTTCTTGCAAGATGGTCAAAAAATAAACAAACTCGGAATTCTGAGGGAAAAAGTCTGAATTGAAATAGCAAGATATAGGATCAGTTGCATAAATTTGGTTTCTGTGTTAGATAGTATTAATATTAGTAATAGTATATGGTAGTTATTGCTATTGTAATACACCTGCACTCTAAAATAAATATAAACGAACAATGAATATTTTATAGCACGTATATTAATCAGCTTTACAATAATATACTTTTATCTCAATTTCTTAAATTTCAAGAGCTAAACCCTTGAGCCGTTCAATCCTACATATTGTGAAAAGTAGTATCAGTTTTGGTTAATTTTGTTTTAAAAGTGATGAAGGCAGTTTGCTTCTTTTAGCAGAGCCGGGTGAATTAATTTTACTCTGTGCATATGGTTGTGTGGTTTAAAAGTTTTTGGACCTATCTTTTGGAATTTATTTCAGGACCATTTGGACAAGATGGTGCCTTTGTTTTTAAATGCGGAGTTTAAAAAAGAAGGGAGCTGTGAGGTTTAGATTACTGATGGAGGAAATGGTGAGAACCAGCAGAGGTAGAGATGAGAGAAATGACTAGAATTGACTAGAACTTGTTTTGGTGTTAAAAGTGTTCTCATTTGGAGCCTACTTAGTTTTTTTTACGAACCCATTTCCAGTTGCTAATATAATTTCAAGACATTACTCCCTGTTCTGTTTGGTATGTACTTTCTGTCATCTACTTTTCACACATTGTGTTGAGCTCTTTAGGGTGAGGAACTGAAATCAGCTCTGGACAGACACTTGCATGCACCTCTCACTTGCATTTCGCACCTAATGATTATAGTGCTCTCTATGCATGTAGAGGGTAATGTTTCATTCAGCAATGGTCTGACTTCAGTTTTGTGATACTACATAAAACATCTGAACTAGAGCTGTAATCGGGCCTTAAAAGTTAGGCCCGACAGGACCCGAGCCCCAAAAGTGCATTTTGATTGACAGCTTTTTAAAAGCCCAAACCCGTTTACAGCATGAGATTATTCAAATGTGCGCCCACACACCGCTCTTTTGCCTTTTGTAAAGAATGAGCCATTTATACATAATTTATTCATAACTAACATAGACTAGGCCCCTCGGAAGTTGGAACAAAGAAATAAGTCCTAAAATAAGATGAATCGCCTTCGATAATGAACGCGATATTGTGTAGCTTGTCAGGGAAATACAGCTCTGTCTATTAAATGCCGCTTCATTTGAAAGCAGGTGATGGCGATTTAGCATGATCATATCATTAGATATATTGCCCAGCCCTAATACATGTTTGTATTAAAGGTGCTGTAGGGAACTTTTGTAAAAAAAATATTTTTTACATATTTATTAAACCTGTCATTATATGCTGACAGTAGAATATGAGACAGATAATCTGTGAAAAAAATCAAGCTCCTCTGGCTCCTCCCAGTGGTCCTATTGCCATTTGCAGAAAGCCATCTGCTCCCGGTAAGAAACAACCAATCAGAGCTGCGGTCCGTAACTTGAATGAACATAATAAGCGAGTACACCATGAATCCATTTTCCAAATCGTGTTTTTAGCTTGTCCTGAATCACTAGGGTGCACCTATAATAAGTGTTTATATTCGGACTATTTTAGATTGCTTCGGGGGTACCGCGGCGGAGTAACCCAGTACCTTTGTGATTCTTCATAGACATAAACAGAGAGAAGTAGTTCCGGCTACGATGTTCTTCCGCTAGAGCGTCAAAAGTTCCCTACTGCAGCTTTAAAGTAAAAGTGGATTGAGAAATACACCTTTCGTATGGAAAGTATATCAAAGTTTTTGCTGGGAATTTCATGTCCTTTAATATATATATTTTTAGTAATGTTTATTTATCTTCATTGTTACTAACGTTACCTTATGCACTTCAAGTGTTTTCAGATGGAATATTTGACCTGGAAATGGTCTCTATATATAAGCCAGGGCTCGACATTTAACGCTTGTCCAGGACAAGTGGATTTTGTGAAGGGGCAAGTGAAAGAGATTTGTACTTGCCTGAACGGACAAGTAACCTAATCAAACTTTTAATAACAAACAATAACTAGGGCACCACCGAAATTTTTAAGAGAATGATTCTGATTTTATTACTTTCAGTGTAAACGGTGACTAATAACAGATAATGTATTGACAGTATCAAGGTCGCGTCAGTTGAGGCTCTTGCAGTCTGTCTGACTCGCAGAGAAATAAAAACTATAAGAACAGCACACACAAAGAAACACTGCGGTTGAAAAAAAATATAAATATTCCGTATAATATGTGCAACATCACACGACCAGGAGTGATGTTTTTCTGACTTTCAGCTCAATTGCAAATGTGAAATTTATTTTATACATCTTCAGTTAAATAAACAAGTAATATTAACTGACTTACATTTTAGACACATTAAGGGTCATTTTTGTTCCATTTCAATCAAAAAATAATTCTAAGCAAAGCCAAAGCAGAACAATCGCGCATCTGAGAGCAAGAGTCTTTCGTTCTAGCCAATGATTCAATGAACCATTCATAAAAACGTTTACTTGCTAACTGAATATATGTGTTATCAAATAAGGGTTAGCACAAATGTAATCCAAAAGTAATCAGATTACGTTACCAAAAATGTGTAATCTAAGAAATTATATTACTGATTACTATTTTTTCATTTAATCTGTAATCAGTAACTGATTACAATTCATAAGTAATCTCCCCATCTCTGTTCCCACAAGGGGAGTCGTGAGGTTTCCAAGGTGATGAGTGTCTCCAGGGAATTGCAAGTTAAGAGAAGACCACTTTTTGGGCGTGGATAAGGTTTTACATTTACATTTACATTTAATCATTTAGCAGACGCTTTTATCCAAAGCGACTTACAAATGAGAACAATAGAAGCAGTCAGGTCAACAAGAGAACAACAACAGAATACAAGTGCCATGACAAGTCTCATTTAGTCTAGTATAGAACGCATAGCCAGGTGTATAAAATATTGTATATATGTTTTTTTTTTTTTTTCTAATTAAATGAAAAAGACAAGAAAAGGAAAAGTACTGGTGTTAGTAGGTTAAGTGCAGGCGAAAAAGATGAGTCTTTAGATGTTTCTTGAAAATGAGTAAAGACTCCGCTGTATGAATTGAGATTGGGAGGTCATTCCACCAGCTGGGCACAGTCCAGGAAAAGGTCCGTGAGAGTGATTTTGAATTTCTTTGGGATGGCACCACAAGGCGTTGTTCACTTGCAGAGCGCAAGCTTCTGGAGGGCACATAGGATTTAACCAGTGAGTTTAGGTAAGTTGGTGCCGTGCTAGTGGTTGTCTTGTAGGCAAGCATCAGTACCTTGAATTTGATGCGAGCAGCTACTGGTAGCCAGTGTAACCTGATGAGGAGAGGAGTAACATGAGCTTTTTTTGGCTCATTGAAGACAACCCTCGCTGCTGCATTCTGGATCATTTGCAGAGGCTTGACAGTACATGCAGGAAGGCCGGCCAGGAGAGCATTACAATAGTCCAGTCTGGAGAGAACAAGAGCTTGGACAAGAAGTTGGGTTGCTTGCTCTGACAGGAAGGGTCTAATCTTCCTAATGTTGTATAAGGCAAACCTGCAGGACCGGGTCGTTGTAGCAATGTGGTCAGTGAAGCTTAATTGATGATCCATCACAACTCCTAGGTTTCTGGCTGTCCTCGAAGGAGTTATGGTTGACGAGCCCAGCTGTATAGAGAAGTTGTGATGAATCAATGGGTTAGCTGGAATCACCAGTAGTTCAGTCTTTGTAAGGTTAAGCTGAAGGTGATGGTCATTCATCCAGCTAGAAATGTCACTCAGACAGGCAGTTTTATCTGGTTTTCCTGTAACACTTGTACTCGTTAAAATGCCTCGTTACCAAATGCCAATACCACACAGCACGTGATAAGTGCCATATTCAGACAAAGAAATACAGACAACAGAACAACAGAAAGCAAAACTAACTTATTAGACATAAAGGTTGTCTACGTAGGATATCTATGCAATGAATATAATGTTAAACACTCAGTATTAATGTCTGTATAGCTGACGTGCACGAGCTGATAAAGCACACTGAGTGGATTGAGTGTGCGGCATCGGAGATGTGCAAACTTGTCTAGTGAAATACATTTTATCACTGGAAAGTTTGCAATTCATTTGGACATGTCAAAAACAAGTAAAACAATGCATAGGTTACTTAACGGTAGGGAGAGAGAGGGGACGCTCACTCGTGCACTTCTATTGTCATGATCTTTGATGTTCCCTCACTTAGCACACGCATTTGGATTAAAACTAAATCGTAAAAAGAGACAATTTATAGGGGCATTCACTATAAAAAATAATTTATTTTCAACCTAAGGCATAGATGACTTTCTGGCTAAAGTGAATCTAGCCGACTGTGTGTACATTACTACTGTCCCTCTCATTCTGAACCAGTACAAATACATGCATGTGTTGTGTGTGTTTTGCTAGCTTGAGTGTTTCTGCATTCTATGAGTGGCTTTGGAATCTAAATTGCAGCACGTTTCAGATAAAAAAAAAAAAAAGTGACTACAGTTTTTGAAAAATATCGCAGGAGACTTATAACATGTGGTTCCCTTCATTATTACGGCAAAAGCTTGTCATTACAGTACTAAGTCGTTGCAATGGATCAGCTCTAATTCTATTAAATTACAGATGATGAACGGAGCAAAAAAAATAACAAAGAAAGTAACAAAATCTTGTAACATATATTTTAATGGGCACAATTAAGTGTGAAAATAACTGAAGGATATAACCAAAAATTATATATAGACCAGATATATTTTTTTCACTAGTGGGTGCCAAATGTAAACAAAAATGCAATAGTAGCCTATTTATCTATATGTTCACATACACAAATATAAAGCCCTGGAAGTGACGGTGGAAACGCGACTGGCCCTGGCACGCACTAGCACACCCGGTTTAAGCTCGACAGTGGAAACGCGGCTAATGATCAGCCGCCTGCTTGAACAGAGGTGGCCTTTGACTGCAACACTTTCCGATCCTGATGTCACACCATGGGGGAAGTGCTTCATGGATTTAAAACATGTTCAGTGGAGCTTACTTGAGGAAGTGGAACAACTCCTGAGGCCTTCGAGTGTGCTGCTGTTTTCTTGAGTGGAGAGTCCTATGTGACTGGTTCCGCTCTAACTCCCCTTGTAAAGGGCCTCCAGAAATCCATACAGAGCACAATTTTCGAGACCGTAGCAGCCAAGGCTTTCCAAAGTGTTGCTGCACAGGAGATGACATTAAGATGGGAGCGGGAAACTAAATTCAGAGATGATGGAGAAAATATATGTCTTATTGCTGCAGCCCTGGACCCCAGATTCCGCAAACTAAAATTCCTGCCAGCAGAGGACAGTTTAAAAGTTCACCTCAAGGTTCAATCTCTTGTTCTTGAAGAAAAAAAAAGATACGAGGAGCAAACACATCAACATCAGTGTGAGGAACAGGTTCAGTCAGCCAATGCAGACATGAAATTTTCAGAGAAGAGGCAAGTGTCTCTGTTGGACACTTTGCTCGGTTCAGATTCGGATGACCACAGTAATGGTGAGGATGACACTGGTCACATCCAAGATGAAGAAAGTCACAGTGAAGTTGTGAGAAATTAAATACACATGTACTTTAGTGAGCAGGCTATTCCAAAGGAAGAAAATCTGCTGAAATGTTATAAGGCAAATGAAGTGAGGTTTCCCATCTTGGCAATGCTGGCAAAGAGTTACTTGTCTAAGCCTGCAACATCAACCCCATCTGAAAGGCTTTTCTCAGTTGCTGGCAACATTGTGACTAAAAAAATAGCCAGCCTAACTTCAGAGCATGTCGATATGCTAACCTTCCTCCATTGCAATGCTATATAATTAGTAACACGGGCCCCCAACCTTTTGCACTGTTTGTGTTGGGCTGTATTTATGTTGGACCTCTTTAAACTACAAGATGCCTCCAGGTAATCACTGCACTGTATTGGCTGCCTTTTTTGCACAGTTTTGAGCTGTGCTTTTGTCAGACAGCTCTCAGGCTTTTAATGTCAGGTGGACTTCTAGATGTTCCGTGTTGGTTTCAAGAGAGGGAGCGGAAGGTTGCCGCTTGAAGAAACTGCAGGGGAATCCCTCTCTTAGTTGACTAGAGGGGAGTGTGTGTGTGGGGGAGGGTCATTTTTGGACTTCTGTTTTATTATCTCACTTAAATGTTTGTTCCAGTCTATGGTTTGTTCAGTCAGTGTATTTGTTTTTATAATGGTATAGTCTAATTAATTAGCACAGTATATTACATACAGCACAAGGAAATTGTAAACTTTTTTTTAATATTCATGTAATTTACATTAATACTTACCAAGATGGACATTTCGTATGCAGGATTCAAGAAATGATCTGTTCATGTTACGGAGGAAAGCACTGTTCATGAGGGGGTGTGGCCTCAATAGCCCTGCAATAAGCAGTGTGCATGTGATTGAGCAATGTGTAGGGTAGAAATTAAACTGAAATTGGATTAAATAAGGTTGTTTTAACCCAAGATTATGTTGCAAGATTTTTTCTCAACTACATTTAAACCCCCAGTTCCAGCAGTTTAGCAAATTTCCAGTTTATTTCCATTAATTCCCATGGAAAGTTTCCAAAATTCCCAGAATTTTGCAACCCTAATTTTCTGGAATTTCTTTGTGAAAGAGGATTGTGTCTGCTCATTCTTTCTCCCAGGCCTCGGTTGTAATGAAAAACCACTGGGGTTTGCTGATACAATAAGTAATAGATATAATAAACTTCCAAAGAATTACTCTAACTCTAATGATCGTTGTGTGCATCTCGTCAGTAAAGCTGGTTCTCTAGTCAGCTGTAAATTCCCTCAGGTGCGTGATTTCACAAAGAGCAGCTGTGACTACACAGAGCCTTTGTTAACTGCGAAGCTTCACAAATCCACGTTCATTTTCAGTGTTTATTTGAGCATCTTCTCAGTCAACAACGGCTCTGTTTAGTAACCGCTGCTCTATGTGAAATCACGCACCTGATGGAATTTACCGCTGATTTGAGAACCGGCTTTACTGCCCATAACGATCGGCCGATCGTGATTGGAGCACCCCTTGTATTTTAACTTTGAAAGTATTTTGTTACCTTGACTCTTTGCTTGTCTTTTTTTCCAGGCATGTGATTATTCCACTCCTACATTTCTGTCTGGAGTTACAATTGAGCATTCAGTAGAATGCAAGCCAATTCACAACATTCTGGACAACTGCAAAATTTGCATGGAAAAGGAGCTACATCTGGAGATGGGACAGGCCAAAACTTTTACCAGCTATGGTTACCACCTCACACTGTAAGTCCCTCATATCCTGGACAAAGTGACACTGGAAGTTACTTCACCTGCACAATCCAACCGGCAACCAGTGACCAGATTTTGACTAGTAGCGTTCAAGCTACCAATGACAAAAAGCTTGCTCAACAAAATATGCTTAATTTAAAACATGCATTGCCAACAGGAAAACAGGACTCCCAAATGATTCTGTGGAACATGCCCTCTAATTGCCAGATAATCCTACCTGTTAGCAACATAAATTTACAAGGTGCTCCCAACATGCAGCAGCAAACTACCTCCTCAGCAGTTGGCCCACATAATTCACAACAGTTTAAAGCAGTGAACACTACAAGTTTAAACGAAGCTACAAAAAATGTGAACACTAGCAACTTGTATAGCAGGCAGCAACATGCGAATGCGCCTACTAATTTGCCAAAAGACTCCTCGGAAACAAGGCAGAGCTTGCCATCTGATCTTAAATATTGTCCCTTAACAGAAAACACATGTTATGGTCAGAGTAGTTTGTTTGGTGGGTACCCTTACCAGTTGTTGATTGCTGAGATGTCAAATGCTAACGCAAAAACGTTTTCTACATGTGTGCAGAACCTGCAACCGAATAATGCTACTCAGAGAGCTGTTGCTGTTGTCACGCCATTGTCTCCTATAGGAACAGCACCTGTTAATGTTTCTGACAAATCTGCTAATATGAAAATGAATGTAATGCCTGTACAAGCGACTGTACACCATCATCCAAATATTCCACATCATCTGGTGGCCAACGCTAATCTGAAAAACCAAACTAGAGAACCAAACAATCCAAGAAGCCAGCATCAAAGACCTAAGTCGGCCGAGCCAAGGCTGAATGATGGACTTTGCAATGTAGTTGGAGCCAAAAGTCCAGTTTTGGCTGATGAATCAACTGGCCAAAGTTGCTGCGCAAAATTGCTGAAGCTGAAAAATGTGGTTGCAGAACAAAAGGAGTCTGTTCAAACTCTAATGCAAAGTGAACTAGCTGAAAAGACAAATAAAAACTGCACCATCACAGACAAGAAAAGTGTTGAACCGGACATTGTTCATTTTATTGAATGGCCATTAGATCGATTGCAGGCCTTAATTGCAGTGATTCAGCAAATGGAAAATGGGGATCAGATGAAAATCCACAAAACTGATCCTTGGAAGGACATCTTAAAGATTTACTGGAACGAGGATTATTTCAAGTTTAATGAAGCTGTGCAAAGTGGCATATATCAAAGCATAATGAAAGAAGTTTCTGTTTACTCTTCAATGAAAGAATCTGTGATACTGAGGCAAATTGTAAATGATGCACGTAGCAAAGTCAACGAGGATTTTCATGTTTTAAAACACAACGAAGAGCCACCGAAGATGATGTACAAGTCGTCTTGGTTGAATCTTAATGAAAACGTTGATGACATCGACAAGGAATGTGGTTACTCTTGGTTTTATAAGTCTTTTCAAAACGTCTCTGTTCACGAAGCTCAAAACTTGGAATGTGAAACACCAAGCAAATTGCAAGAAGCCACTGAAAAGCCAATATTGATTAGGTGCAAACAGGTACCTTCAGAGGTGGAGAACAAAGTATCAGCAGACAAACCATCATCAAACAATGAGAGTCTACATGAAAACATGCCCATTTCGTTTAATGGGCAATCTATATCTGTGCCTGACATCAGCAGCTCACCAAAGCATAACTGTCAGGTTACAGAATTGACCAACAGTCAACCAATTATTACAAATTCTCTGGAGGCCATGATTACTCTTGTGAAGGATTTGGATAAACAAAGTGTATCGACTGGAATGTCCAGATTGGAAGACCAATTTAATAACAATGTTGGAGCCAAAAGTGCTGTGTCGCCCAAATCAACTGGCCAAAGTAACCGTACAAACTCGCCAAAGCCCATACATGTGGTTACGGAAGAAGAGGTGATGGCATTATCTTCTCAAATGCAAGTTCCATTCAGTGAAAAAATTCATAACAATGGTTGTGCTGAGACCTTGTCAAAACAGAGTCAAGAACTTGGTGTGCACATGAATGAAGAGGAGACCGAAAATAAGTATGCTTCAGCCACAAAGTTGATAGAACAAAAAGTCATTGCTGCATTACTAGAAAAGCACAGGGAGTCTTTGTTAAACACACCCCAAGGACTTGACACAATATCAATAGAAGAACAAGCAAGCAGGGAGAGGCTAAAGGAGAAAAACAAATATCCAGCATCTACATTTCTAAGGACATTGCTATCAGCTCCTTATAAGCCATCTTTAACCGAACGTAGTCAGGGTGCAACGGAAATAACGGACAAAGTAAATGAAGAAGAACACATGTCCTCAGAGAAAAGTAGGTATGATAAGAGTTGTGAAAAATCTCCTGTTCCCTCGAATGCTCCCTCTCCACCATTGATTGATAATTTCTCTCCGAAACTTAATGAACAAGAACGCAGTTGTCAACCAAATACTGTTATTCCGCTGAAGGGCATGACCGATCTGGTGACGAAATTGAAAAAGTGGGATCTTTCATTAAAGTATCAAAACTTCATTGAAAAACGTGGTGGTTTAAAAAGAAAGCAGAAACCGTTATCTAGAACATCAAAACTGGACAACAGTTTTTGTAATCGTGTTGGAGCCAAAAGTCCCATGATGACTGATGAATCTTCCAGCCAGAGTGACTGCTCAAATCCACTGACACCTAGTCCTGTAACGTTTGAGCCATTAACTCAAACGCAATATGAATCCAGTGAAATTATGCCTAACAGTGACTTTGATAAGGCAGTGAGATATGAGACTGATCCAAAACCTTGTCAAGAACTTTCTGTACAAACAAATGAAGAGAATACTGTTGAGATGGACGTTTCATCTTCTGTTAAGATTGTTGTTCTCACTCATGAAGTGGCTAAACAGTACTTTGCTGAAAATAAAGACATTGCTTCAAAACCAAATGGATTAACCAGCGATATTGACTATGCCAGTCCACCAAAACTTTATCCTGTTTTCGCAGGACCATCTCAAATACAAATAAAGTCCAGTGAAGAAATGCCTGAAATTGACTGCATGCTCACAGATGAGAGTGTGAGATACGAGACTGATACAAAACCCAGTCAAGAACCTCCTGTGCAAATGAATGGAGAAGATATTGTCAAGTTGGACACTTCAGCTTGTATGAAGATTAATGTTCTCCCTCATGAAGTGGCTAAGCAATGCTTTGCTGGTCAAATAATGGAAAATAAAGACATTTCTGCACCACCAGCGACAATACACAAGACCTGCTTGTTGAATTCACCACAAGACATAGTATCAACAAAAGAACAGATAAACATGGGGAGGTTGAAAGAAACTTATGGAGCTGGTAGTCCAGGGTTGACTGATGGATCAACGAGCAAAAGTATCTCTGAAACTCCACCGAAACTTTATCCTGTGATCACAGAACAATCTCAAATACAAATAAAGTCCAGTGAAGAAATGCCTGAAATTGACTGCATGCTCACAGATGAGAGTGTGAGATACGAGACTGATCCAAAACCTAGTCAAGAACGTCATGTGGACATGAATGAAGAGGAGACTGAGAAGATTGACCATTTAAACTCTACTAAGATCAGTGTTCTCCCACATGAAATGGCTGAGCTATGGTTTGGCAGTGAGATGGAAGATAAAGACTTGCGGAAAGATATTGCAGTTCACATTTCCACTGAAGACAAGGTGAAAGTTCAAGTCCTGGAACTCAAATCTGAAAAAGGACTGCTCCTAAAAGATGTGAAGCCAAAAGAGTGGAAATCTCAAAGTTCTGGTGGTGAAAACTTGGAGTCTTACTGTTGTGTTGCTAAATGGTTTCAAACTTTAGACTCTGGAAATGGCTCAGTGTGCATGTGCCAGATAAAAGCTGAATTGAGAGAAAAGGAGATTAAAACCCATAGCACAAGTTTAGAGGTGCAGACTAAAAAAGACAGTCCACGTGAATGTGAACGAGTGGAAATGGATAAAGCTGCTCTTGAAAGAACAGATGATTCTGAAATCACAGATGATTCTGAGGACGAATACCCATTGCTGCACAATCCTTCTATGGACAAAGCAAAGATTGCAAAGGACATTTCAAGTTCCGAAGAAGTCTGTAAGGTAGAGACTGAAACTTCAGATCAGAAAAGAAATGAATCACCCACAGAATGTGCAGCAAACCTGAATCTTATGAATGAGATTGAGCAAGACATCCCGGCTCCAAATTTGAAGAGCAAAACTAATACAGTATATCTTGCACTGTATGGGTCGTCTTCTGAAAAAAGAAACAAACTAAAGCGAACTAAAAGATCCAAAGAAAAGAGAAGTTGTGAAGAACCCCCCAAAACTATTCAAGTAACCATAAGCTCTCACCAGGGGGTTAAAGAGATGGATGAATCAAAAAAGGGCAAATGTGTGGAAACACAAGATGAAGATGCCATGGATGGTCGAGAAAGAATACGAAGGGCAGTCTTGCAAAAAATGGTTCAGCATAAAATCTTCCCCTTGCGTCCCACTTTTGCACTCTGCAAAAATGGACTTTCAGACAGTGAACTTCTCAGTCCAAGTGCTGTTGTGAAAAGTGACGCCCATTTGGCTGAAGGAAATACACGAAAGAGAATATGTAATAATGCAACACAACAAATGTCTATAAATAAATATATCATCAGAGGGAAAACTGTGCCATCCAAATTATTTAATTCACCCGAGAATGGGACGAAAAGTAAATATGAGTTGGGGAACCCTGTTTTGATGCCATTGGATGAGGGTCCTGCTTTGGAATTCAGAGTATTGCCAGAATCTTTTAACTTTGAAGATGGAGCTGAACTTAGTTGCGCTCAAGGAGACACGTCGCAGAGTACGCAAAATGGTAACTGTTGAGAATATTTAATATTTCAATTTATATATATATATATGTATATGTATATATATATGTATATGTATATGTACACATATATATATATATATATATATATATATATAATTTATTATTATTATTATTATTATTATTATTATATTTTTTATGCCGTACCTAATACTTTTTTTTTTTTCTTTTTTATCAGGGATGTCAGGCCCAGAAGAAAAAGCTAAAAGGATGAAAACTAGTCATGTGCCAACCCAAGGTATTGGACACAATATTAATTTGAACTGTAACCATATGCTATGCATAGGCTAAAGCAAACTTGCAGTGTACCATTTTTGAATACTGATAAATGAAAATAATGATAATGCAGGTTAAAAAAAACAGTGACTTTTTAAAGCTTAAGAAGGGAGTCTGAATTGAATCCTGTTATCTACCCATCACATAACTTTGTTTGGCAGGTAGTTTAACACTCATCTAAATGGCTTTGTACTTATCTACAGGTGTTTGGAGTTTAAGTCCCTTGAAGAAAAAGCAAACTCAATCCATCCAGTCCACCGATGACTCTGGTTCATGTAGCCTCTTCCAAGAATTCAAGAAGAAATATCAAAAAAGAAGAACATCGCCATCAAGCAGAACTTGAATTCCAGTGAAATTTTTATTAACATTAAAGCGAATGGGTCATATGTTTACTTCCTGTGAATGATAAAACTCAACAGATGCATATCCAAGTGTACAAATACATTGTTTACTGTTTAATTATACTTGATTATTTGCATTATAGTATAAATGCATCGTTTGCACATTGGTCATCCAATTCAACAGCTGCTATTAACCAAGTCATCCAGTATTTTGTGTACAAGTTTTATATTTTACATTTTCAAGAAACGTGTTTGTCATTATTTTGTCATTATGTATATTGTGGTAAAATCATTTGGATTCCACTGGTTTGTAAAAAAATCTATTTTTGTTTTTATAAGACCTTTTTAATAAAAACATTTGGTTACAAATGCAGTTAATTTTGCTCCTGGCGTTTAAGTTCTGCTAAACCATGATTCCTTGAAGACTGTGGTAAAACAAGTAGACATTATTTTAAAAATTGTAATCCTTCAGAGAACACCAAGTGAAATTGTGAGCGGGAAAGTGCATAATATTTCAAGAAACCCTTTGGCAATAGGCTAGATAGATTCCCAGACACAGGCATTACCATTACCAGTAAACGTACTGATAAAATATTTGTTTTGAAGCTCTAGCGTTTTTACACTGCTTTTGTAGAATCATTTTAAGATAAGTATTAAACATAAGAAATAAATGCAAAACAGAATTTAAAATAAAAAATATGGATTGTGGTGAGTGGGGCGGGGCCGAGAGATGTGGGAACAAGGAGTGAGGCCAGGTGTAGTGATTGGAGATGAGCTACACCTGCGCCCCACCACCCGTCTCGAGCCCAATGTAGGAGATGGAAGGATATAAAACTGGAGCGACGACCGTGAAGGACGAGAGAGGACCAGGCCTGGGCAATATTTTATGTTTGCTTTTTATTTTGTGTGCACCAGTCGTCCGTGAGGGGCTGGTGCACTGTTTTGTGTTTATTTTTGTCATTAAAGTTTCATTTTGATTTGATTTAAAAACATAAACAATTGAATTATTCCAAACCTTTGATGAGTAGTGTATATACCAAAATCATAATGCTTCTCTAACTCATGTTTTAATAAATTGCAAACATTTTGCTTGCACACATTATTGATAATGATTTTTCATGATTTTTTATATTGACAATGATTATATTGATATTATTATTGACTTGGGAAGTCAATATTATTATTTATAAGTATTATTTTGATTATTTAATATTACAGGAGTTACAGATGATATGATGTCGCAATTTGACTGGATGACTGACTTGGATGACTTAGATGTCTCCTGATTACATGTAGTCACATGGTCCCTGACATAAAATGCAACATATATTTTGTTGTTCAAAAACGATGTTTCTGTACATCTATGTGTCTCCTTTAGAAAGATCAAGGGAGGCGCTCAAAAACTTTACTGGCCCCAACAAAATCCAAGATGTCTTGGACTGTGCACAGATCACACTGTTGACTGAGACTATGAACCATCTTCAAAACATCAACTCTATTGTCGTAAATGCAATGCAGTTATCAAGCAAGATAAATGACAATCATCCTTGTCAAATTTACTAAGCAACGCGTCAGTGTTTGATGAAAAAAAGATAAAATCAATGCATTTTCTTAGTAATGTAATTCAATATTTCAGACTATATTTATGTAAAAATTGTTGTTTACCACCTTTCATTTTCTGTCTGATCTAAACATGTCCCATTATAAGATTTCTTACAAAGTTAGTCACTTACTGATTTTTTATCTGTTGGTATTTGATAGAATCAAAGATGCCATTTGTCTGAACAAGACGTCCAGGACCTCCAGCAAAAATATAGGCCCACAACATAAAAAAAATACAGCAGTATATTTCATTGTACACATGGGGTACTTGTTATCCCTGTGTTCACCAAAAAAAAGCTAAAAAGCTAATTGTTTAGTTTCATCTGACCATAGAAGGCAGTCCCATTTGAAGTTCCAGTCACTTATAACTGAATATGCTTTAGTTTGTTTTTGGATGAGCTAGGAGAATTTCGGTAGCACTTTATTTTACAGTCCTGTTCCTCGTGTACATACTATGTACTTATAGTAATTACAATAACTATGTAATAACTAGGTACTAACCCTGAACTTACCCCTAAACCTAACTATACCCAATGTAGTTACCTTGTATTACCAGAACTTTCTTAGATAAATACACTGTAAGTACACTATAAGTACATGTACATGTACTGTAAAATAAAGTGCAACCAGAATTTTTCTTGAAACCCTCCCAAACAACATGTGGTGATGTAAGTACTGTTTGACCATTTTTTAAAGGTTTTCTGACCCTGACACTCAACTATTTTCTCCAGCTTTCGTCTTTTGAGAGTCTTTAGACACTCAACTCTCCTCCTCACCGTTGTAAGAATAAATTGTATATTGTTGCCTTCGAGATCACAAATATTATTTTGGTTCAGGTTGGGTTATCTGAGCAGAGAAGAGCAGGTACCCGGGAACAAAGAATGAGTCACACAAGTGGTGCAGGTCATTCTAAGCTCAACTTTATTGTACAAGGGGTGTTACTTTTATAGGGAAATGAAGCAATGGAATGTCTGGCAAATATTTCGATGATCAAGCATAACACACTGCATTGGGTAATACCATGAATCTAGAGTAAAGTTAAAATAAATACATCATACTTTTCATCACACAATGTCCTTTATCACAAGATGTTCACGTACACGAGCAGAACACAGTTACTGGTTTAAGATCATTAATGGGGCTATTTAATTTTAATCGGGTTATATTCCTGATTTTTCTGATTTGGCTGAACCTCTAACCGAGGCTCTTAAGGGAGGCCTTCCGGGTGCTTCCCCTCTAAAGTGGACAGCAGACATGGCTGAGTCTTTCACTCTTCTCAAATCCGCACTAGCCTCTCTCCTGTTAAATGACCAAAACCGCTCCACATTTGGACACATGTAGGCCCGAATGCTTACAACTGCATGCTGGGACAGCATAAAGGTGACAAAAGTTTTGGAAATGTTGGATATTATTCAATTGTGATTCCCTCTTCTATGAAAGGACAGATGCCGTGCTTGATGGCGTTGGACTGTGCAGAGTGGGCACTGAAGGTCACCGAGCACATCGTCGGCTACAACCAGACTATTTTACATACCCCACATTGCTTTTTACGTTTGCTATCTGAAACAAAGGTGAAATCGATCTCCAATCAGCGACCTGCTAAGTGGGAAACTGCTCTAATGAGTCCTCAGCTTACTGTCGTTGCAGATATCCGGACGAACCCTGCCTCCCTGATGGAGAACGAAGGGAGTGCACATGACTGTGCTGCGGTGGTTATTTGTGACAGAGGACATTTCGTCAGAAATGAGACATCTGTATGTCATGGACATGTTCGTGGATGGCAGCAGCTTTATGAGGGGGAAACACGCTACACAGGTTGGGCGGTAGTAGAGGGGAGGACGGGCGAAGTCTTGGCTGAAGGGTCGCTACGGGGAGGAAGTGCTCAGATCGCTGAACTGCATGCTTTGAAAGCTGCTTTAAATTTTACACTTAAATTAACTGCAAGCGAAAATAGCTCCATTTATGTGAATATTTTTACTGACAATGCCTACAGTTATCATGTAGTGCGGAGTTATGGCCCTGTCTGGAAACGTCGCGGTTATCTGACCACCGCCGGTACGCCAATAAGTCATCAAACCATTATTAAAGAAATTCTTGAAACATGCGAGAAAATTTCACCTAACAGTGCAGCGGTTTGCAAGGTTACAGGTCACAGTACTTTCAATGATTGGTGGGCAAAAGGAAACTCGCTAGCTGATAAGGCTGTGAGAGAGGCGGCCAGGGGTGCATCACTTGGAGAGGTAACTGCAATTTTCCCTGTTCATCCAAATTGTGCAGGATCAGAAACTCTATCTAAACTGTACACAAATGAAGATAATGAAATATGTCAAACAGGTTAGGAGCTATTTTAAATGAAGAAGGAATTTATGCTCTAAATGAAAAGGGTGTTCCGCCTAGCGGATATTAATTGATCTATACCACAGGATTGCACACCAAGGGGTTCATAAAACTAATACTATGTTATAACAAACATGGTTTTGACCAGAGGTGTTACAAACTGTGAGGGATAGACTGTCCAGATATATCCATCATTTACAAACAAAGCCACGATTATGAAGAGGTATGATATCAATTAGCCACAGTCCTCGCCTGCGAGGACCTTTTACACATTGACAGGTAGATTTTATTTTTGTACCCTCTGATCATGGGTACACATTATGTGCATTTAAGGATGCCCATTCAGTGCCCTCAGCATCCAAAATGCTGGAGACTTAAAGACTGCTGCATTTAATTTAACGGCTAAAATCCTGTACAAGTAAGGGTTCAGAAAATAGGGGATTTAGGTCTTCCAGGTATGAAGGTCCTTACTCAGTGTTGCTGACTACTCCAACTTCTCTCTACTCATTGAAATCGAGCCAGGCTTGACTCGATGGAAGCATCTTGCACAAGTGAAGCCCCGGTTGCAGCTTGCTTATACTAACAATATCTCTCAATGCACAATAGATTTTCTTTTTATAGATTAAGGGTACCCTTTCTAAAATTAAGGTTGTAATCAATGTTTGTTTCCAACCTCTGTGAGGTGACTGAGGGTCTGACTTATGTCAGGAGTGTAACCGTGATTATTCACTTGCTTCCAGAGAATCAAAATTAACCAAAATTCACCATATCTGTTCCTTAGGTTTGTTAATGATACCGTTTTCACTGTGAATTTGTCCAACAGGTGTAAACTCTATCAGACGGATTGCTGCTAAGGACGAACAATGATTAATGATTAATTGTTTACTTCTCTCCAGGTTTCCAATGCTGAGTTCCCCTGGATCTGATGTATTTATTTGTTTATGAAATGATGAAATGAAACTGAAAACCATGATGTTTACATGTAACAATTGTAATTAATGTGTTTTATCTTTCTTGTTGTGTCCTTGTTGTGTGTGTGTGTCAAAATGTTATATGTTTGTCGCTTCGCTTTGGCATTATATGTGTGTGTGTGTTTGTGTGTGTGTTTGTGTTTGTGTTCTTTTTGTTTCCACATATTTCTGTTCCTACTACTCTAAAACTTAACAGGTATGAGTGCATGCTGATACGGACCTATCCTGCGTACATTTACCACACGACTGGTTCTAAGGGTGACCCTTTGGTGTGACTTCTGCAACAGTGCAGCTCATGGACGATTCGGGAGAGGTTGCTGTGCTCGTAGCTGGACATCAGTGTTTGATCCCAAGAACTGGACGTCATCACATCGCACGCTAACTCTACATCATCTGAGAGACTTGTGCTTTAATCTACCAGCTTATATATAGATTTACAAATCCCTACATCAAGATGCCTCACAAGATTATTGATCAAAAAGATTCTTTTACTCCTATTGCTATCAGCAGTGATGAAGAAATGTATGAATTAGAGGTGAAGGGTAAGGAAAGATACGAGATGTTGAAAAAGATCAACGAAAGTTTGGAAATTTGCGACATGATACCCCAATCTGATAAGGACAAATATCTTAAGAAATTACCCATTAAGAAGAGAAAGTACGATGATAAGTTTAGAGATGGAAAGAAGGGTATGCTGTAGTAAGTCCTCGACCCAGCAAAAGTCCAGGTGAGGTCAGGGGTCGGATGCTTTTAGTGCTCCTCGTCTGATCAGCTTGGTGAAGAATTCCTGTCAACTTTAACGTGGCTGGGGTTAAAGAGGTATCTACAGTCTATCTGAAAAGATTTATTCACTTTTTCTATATCTCCTTTATGCTTACACGGTTAAGTGCTTATCTGAAATGTTTCATTTACTCATTTTTCTGCATATGTATTTGTTTCTTTTGAATATTATGTATTTTATTTTTAGGGGAAAGAAATTTGGTTGCGAGTCTTTTGTTAAGACTCGAGTGGGGGACTGGTGTAACCAAAATTTTGACTTCTGTCATGTGTACATTTGCTACGTGCTTAAAAGTACAGGACAGTCTGTTCTGATGGCCTCAGCTGAACTTAAGACTTTAGAAGACTTCTGTATTAATATAGAAATAGAAAAACAAAAAGATGTAGATTTCCATCTAGTCTCACAGAACGTATATGTTTTGCGCTTATGACGCTGTTTGTCTGAGTTTTGGCTTCACAAGTCTGTATTTTGAGTTATTTTTGATCCTTGTGGGTTTTTGATAAGGGAGACAATACAGCCAATCTCCCGAGGTCTTTGCAACCCTGCATATAGCTGAGCAACACCCAAAGGCAGCAGCTATCTGTTGATCTTCTAAAATGTGGAAGTGAAACTGGACTGCAAGACTCATCTGGTATCTTTATATGGACCAGAGGCATATGACCAATGTCTTTCTATCTATTTGAGACATGACTTCATTTCTGGATCACGAGACTCTTTGCTTGAAGGGACTACATAAAGAGGTGCAAACCCCTCCTTCCTCAGCACAGACTGAGTTCAGCCTAGACCCTTCTAGCTGGACTTAGCCTTTTCTCACCTTCTTCTTTATCTTGATTCCGGGCTCACTTGAATACTTCGAACTTCTCTCAGGTTTATTCATCTCAGATATGATTATTATTATATTATTTGTTATTATATGAATATTATTATAACTTTTGACTTTTGATATACAAGTATTGTTGTATACTTTGTATTATTATTTGTAACATCTTGATTACTTTTGAATATTATAATGCATTTTGTATTAATCTTAATTGGGCAACATCCATCATATATTGATTGATTTTAAAACTATATTGATTTTGGGATTTGTATTTTCTATATTTGAAGCTGATTTATTACTTACTAATCTGTTTGTAAGTTATGAGTTGTATTCTCATTTCCTTTATTCTTTGAATAAATTTGCATACTAAAATACCAACCCACCGTCTGACATGGATTGAAAGTAAATTTTTTGCATCACTTGGTTTGGACATTTTTTTTTCCCCTTTGGCTCACGTACCCTCTCTGTTTCCCCAGGTGGCGCTCCTCCCCCGTAAATAGAAGAACTGCTGAAGCACCTCCAGCAGCAAATTATGGAGCACATGGCCTTCCGGCAAGGGGAAACCGAACGTGAGTTCGCGGCACTCCGCATTGCCACTGCCCAGCAAACTCTACTACCTCACCCCCATGTCCAGGCGACGCAGTTGCTGCCGAAAATGTCGGCGTATGATGACGCAGCACTGTATCTCCAGATATTCGAAACCGTTGCTGCGCGGGAGGCTTTGCCCAAGGAGGAGTGGGCATGGATTGGGGCACCGATCTTAACGGGAGAGGCGCAACGGGCCTACTTTGCACTGACACCGGAGCGAGATGCTTCCTATGAGGAGTAGAGGAAGGAGATCCTGGGACGAGTAGTGCCCACCGAAGTACCCCGCTATCCTGGACGACCTTGTCTGGCAGGCTACGCCATGCACACGGAAAACAAGCCGCGGGTGGAAGTGAAAATAAATGGCCGCCGGTTCCTTGTCCTTCTGGACTCCGGCAGCGTGATTAGCCTGGTCAAAACATCTGTCCTGCCCCCGCGAGCTGAAACCAAGGTGAAGCTGCCCATCACCTGTATGCACGGTGACACCCGAGAAGTATCGGTGCAACAGGTCCAGCAGCGAAACTACAACCAGGCGGCCCAACCACGGGATTTCCAGCGAGGAGACCATGTACTGGTTCTGGTCCCTATGGCTGCCTGCAAATCTTGGCCACCTGGCAGGGGCTGTACAGGTTGGGACGCGGTCGGACCTGGCCCCAGCTCTTGAACACCACGTCCGCAACCCCACTTGGGGACATCATCCGGGAGCAGCCTTATCGTGTCCTGGAGGCTCGGCGACAAGCCATCGAGGAAGAGGTACAGGAGATGATGAAGTAAAGGGTAATCGAACCATCAAGCAGCCCATGGTCCAGCCCCATCATCATGGTTCCAAAGCCCGACGGCACCTTCCACTTCTGTAACGACTTCCGCCGCCTTAATTAAGTCTCCGAGTTCGACAGCTACCCGATTCCCCTGGGCCAACGAGTTGGTGGACCGCTTGGGAAGGGCCCGGTTTATTTTGACCCTCGACCTCGCCAAGGGCTACTGGCAGGTCCCCTTAACGGAACAGGCCAAACCGAAGACGGCCTTCTCAACCCCAAGTGGCCATTGGCAGTACCGGGTCCTTCCCTTCGGCCTACATGGGGCCCCAGCCACCTTCCAGCGACTGATGGACGTGCTCCTGCGGCCACACCAAGCATACACGGCTGACTACCTCAATGATGTCATCATCCACTTGGAGACTTGGGAAGACCATCTGGAGCGGCTGCGCAAGGTACTGTTGAAACTATGCCGGGCTGACCTGATCGCCAACCCCCGGAAGTGTCACCTGGCCCTCGCCGAAGTGAAGTACCTGGGTTACCAGGTGGGTCGAGGCCTGATAAGACTGCAAGAGAAGAAGGTGGCAGATATGCTCTCCGCACTGCGGCCTGCCTCCAAGACTCAGGTACGGGCCTTTTTGGTGTTGGTGGGTTACTACCTCTGCTATATCCCTAACTTTTCCTCCTTAGCTCCTCCCCTGACAGACCTGAACAGGAAGGGGCAACTGGAGAAGATCCCTTGGACAGATCATTTTCCTTTCTACCACAGGGATCAAGATCTGAAGAACCTGGAGATACAGATGATAACAGAGAACGCAGAGGCTCAGATGAAGATATCTGCCCTGGAGCTGGGGGTACAATGACAGCCATGGTGTTAAGTCGTCTACTTCTTTGCCTCGCCACAATATAATGATCCTTAATGGAGCTTAATGATCCTTTATGGAACAATAAACTATGCAAAAGGTTTCAAGTCATCAGATCATTTTCCTTTCTACCACAGGGATCAAGATCTGAAGAACCTGGAAATACAGATGATAACAGAGAACGCAGTGGCTCAGATCAAGATATCTGCCCTGGAGCTGGGGATACAATGACAGCCATGGCGTTAAAAGTTTCTCACAGCAGAACAGATTCATCCGAAGAGGTTTCAGTATCACACGTCTTTGTGCCTCTTACCTCAATTTTTGGACATAAAGGACAGGGAGTGGTCAGTGAATGCAGTCCTGAGGACTTAGTGTCACTGAAGGCAATGTTAGAAGGTATTTCCTCATGCTAATATTGAGTAAAGGCCAAAAATGTATCATACTGTTGGGGAATGTACAGTTAAAACCCAAGGACCAGATATGATGAATGAAGACCAGGAGTCAGAGATGTGTTCAATTAAGGAAAGATTTACTGAAGAACATGGTTTGCAGTTTCATAAGCAGAAGTCAGCTTCAGTACTCTCGATTGAGTTCGTAGGCCGCTCTGAATACAATTCAAAATCAACAACAATTATACCCTGACAGAGGAGACTTATTGCATCAATGCATAAGTCAACAAAATTCTGATTGGTTTCTAAACCTAGATAAACTTAGACAGTTTACATATATGGACGTAAATGATTCAAACATATCTTCCGACAACTATTTTGGTGATAAGTGATCCGAGGTCAGACACAATACATTTTTCCAGAGACATATATCTGATATGCTGGACATCGGCAGTTGAACATTTGTCCTGGGACTGTCTGAGCTTCTCCCTGTACAGAGAGATACTAACACACATACACAGAGAACTTATCAGAACTTCAAGGCTGCCTGGCCCTAGCTAGAATTTTATCAGTATGGTTCATTACACACACACTATGAAGTCATCATCTTAGAGAGTAGAAGTACAGCATAAAGCAGGATTCTTTAATATCTCATAAGCACACAAAAGGTTACACATTTCACTCTTGCCATAACTTGATTAATAGTCAAACAAAAAATAATGTAATAATATAATTAATATCAATATGTAGGATATAGCAACTCTGCATCCACTCCTTCAGTCCCCCGTTTTAGACCAATGTCTTTTCCTCAGGGTGTGATCCCCTGGCATAGTTGCATCAAGTTGTGGACACTTGTCACAACAAGCCATCAAGGAATGCGTTTGCTGGTGATCAGGTCTGAAGGAGCTCACATTTTTGAGGCAGATTGCTGTACTTACCTACAATTCCCCTTTTAATGATGCTCTAGGCCTATCAAGCATCTGCTCAACTCCACTGCTATCTCACATATCACACCTCCCTTCTGGGCAGGTGCCCAGTGGTGGTGACCAGTGCCCGGTTGCATGAAACTCCTTAAGCTAAGAAATCCCTTAGATATAAGGTTAAGGGTACCCTTAGTGAAACTTGGGTTGCATGAAAAAACCCTAAGGGTTTCCTTAAGGAACTTGAGGCTGTTATTAAGTTTTTCCCCTTAATTATCTAAGTGTTCCCTTAAGCGTTGCTACAAAGTCCTTAGTGACCATTTCACCTTAATAAATTTAAGGGACCAAAACAGCTCCCTTAAGTCAACTTAAACACAAAATACGATGGCTGATTTAGTGTTGTAACGGATATGCAGATCATCGATTCATGTGTTTAATTCAGATTTTCCAAATGAAACCCTTTTTGCACTAAATGCCTGGGCCTGGCGCCAGCCTGGCTGGACTTAAATTATTTACGATACCCATGCGAGCTTCAAAGGAGACCTGAAAACCCCCCCAAATTCCTCAAACACACTGGAGACAAAGGAAACCTTTCGTAAAGTTCCTTACTTTTGTAAGTCCTTATTAATATGTATTTTTAATGTTTGTGTATTGCATAAAAATGGTTAATCCTGGGTAAATGGTTATAAAGTGCTGACTTATAAGTGGAAATGTTCTCCTCAGCCTAACTCTTTCTCAAATAGTCATGTGTATGTAACCCCCACCTTTGCAGGTCGTAAAACTTTACGACCACCCTGGACAACAGGAGAGGAGAGAAGCCAAATCACTGGTTTCTTCTCCCCAATGCATTCTATGGAATGTATTCATTACCTTTTTGTTTTTATGTTTTATAAATGTATTACGTATTCCTTTTTGGTACATTAGATGTTTCCCATATAAATTGGGACTATCGGGGTTTTAGCAGTGTGTGTTAATCTTTAATGTGTGTAATTCTGCATTTAAAGGTACCTTCGTGTTTCTATCTGTTGTACTGTTTGGTGTTCTTCGAATCGTCATGTTGTGACCGACCCATTTATCTAGAGCAAAGTAATGAAAAATGTATTTTAATCTGGAATTACGAACTTGCTAGAATAATCCCTGGAAATTGGACAAGCCCTAGATCACCAGGGGGTTGTCTCCACAGAGACAAAGGAACTTTTCCCTCCGCTTCAGATCGCGGACGTTCATTGGCTGTTCCCTCGAAAAAGGGGCGTGAACCATTTCAAGCTATAAGAATCGACCGAACAAGGTCCGCCCTCTCTTCCTCTCTTCTTCTCGTTCTTGGTCCTCGGACACGCTGCTCTCCTGTGCGACCCTCTGCGCGGCCTCATTTCAGCCCCCCCCTCAGCACGGGGGCTGAGAGAAAAAGCCATTTTAATGGCTCCTTTGGAAGCTTTCGTTTTTGTTGTTTCTTTTCTTTACTAAGTTTATTCGACTATTCGCCTCTCCACACAAGGAAGAAGAATTCTGGAACATTGTTTGTTGAACCTTTCAAATACCGCGCGAGGACAGAACAAAGGACCACGTGCTCCACGCTCACGCCAAGATCCAGCGCAGCGTGCACGCGCGTCACATGGCCTCCGGCACACGCCCGCTGTTTTCAAAAGGACAAGCGCGCAAAGCTCACACGCGCGACGCCGATCTCACGCCACGCACACTGGGCCATGCAAGTATCTTTCTCTATGGAGATTTAAATGCTGCTTTAAAGTGTTGCTATGATCAGATTGTTGTTGGCTTCCAAAAGTTACTGACTGTGATTTCCATACCTGAGCTCCTTATGCGATCTCATTCTATTTTCTCTCTCTCGCTCTCTCTCTCTCGCTTTCTCTCTCTCTCTCTCTCTCTCTCTCTCTCTCTCTCTTTTATTTGGATTCCATTATGTCTTGTATAAAGCTTACTGTTTGTAGTGTCGTACGCATATTTACTCTGTGTGATGTGTAGTTTGATGTATTACTAGTTGATTTGTTAAAAACCCATATACTGACAATTGGCTTGGACTCCACCCCACTTACATTACGAGTCACTGAGATGTCTGATCTTTAGCTACAAGCTTTAAATTTAGAAACTAAATTTATCATAAGGATAGGATAATGTTTTCATGGCCAGAGAATATTTTTCCTTGAATTATAAGGCGTGATAACTTTATTGAAAATTGATAGGTCAACAGTGGTTTGCTGGACAAACCACTCTTTGATTTGCAGTAATTTACAGTAAGAGATATCACAATAATTGGTATGAAGAATGGAATATTGACATATTAATGAGTAAGTTACAGTGCCCTGTGATTATTTATTGGTATAGGCAATTGAGCTATTTTTCATAATCAATCAAATTTAATGTAACTGTCATCTGAGATATAAATTAATCATATTCCTGATTAATTAATCAAATTCCCTATATATCATTTGAGTTAATTATTCTGTAAGACTCATTGTTGTTACAGTGTTAATTGAAGAGGAGGATATACCAAGGCGTGTATTTAATGATCGTAATAATCCCTTGGAGACGATGAATGGTTGATGAAAGGATGAAAATATTATTATTATTATTATTATAACCACTTGCGAAAACAATAATTGCCTTTTCGTCCTCTTTCCAGTTTGGTTTATGTTTTTTTTTTCTGTTATGTTTGTACTCTCCATATCAAAAATATATTAGTACAATTGTGATTTTAGTAAGGGTTTGGCTTTGTGGTTCGTTATGTTCTGTTTACTGTTAGAGGTAGTAACTATAGCAACCGTGGCGATCTTTGCCGTATGTTGTCAGAAACTACTGTGAAACGCTTAGTATAAATAGGTAAGGGTGACAGTTAAGAGGTTTCTTGCAACACTCTTAATGAAATCCCTTACCTCAGGGATTTTTTCTCCCTCAGGGAAACCTCACTTAAGGAATTTCATGCAACCGGGCACAGGGTTCTAAATTAACACCCGCCAACCCAGTTTGGCTGGTGATGCATGACATGAGGCTCTGTTCTCGGTCATCCCCCTGGCAGCACTTCCTACATTTCCCATGAACACTGTGCTGTAATGCTACGTGATGACGTTTCATATGCCCATTGGCTGCACGCAGTTTGCAGTGAAACCAGCGCGAAAAAAACATGGAAAGGAATAGGAGCGTCCATCAGAAAACACAAGGAAGAAAAACGAATGGAGCCAGAGAATGGAGCATAGACTGAAAGAGGAGGGAGTTAGCTATTAAAGAAAAAAATTAAGATTAAACTAAATGCGGCGGTGATTGGGACAGATTTCTGGGGGCGAAAAGAGGAACGAAGCAGGGGATGAGGATATTACGGAGCCCTGCACGTCACCTGTAGGAGAAAAAAAATCAATCCGTGACGACGGTTTTGCAATCCGTCCCCTCAGTTTATAAACCGTACTCACGAAATCATAAACTGTTCCCTCGGTTTAACAAATCGTACCCACGGATTAACAAACCGTGCCGACGAATTCCCAATCCGTGCGCTCAGATTTTGTAAACCCTACCCTCGGTTTTTGAATCCGTACCCACGAATTCATATTAATCCGTGCGCACGCTTTCGCAATCCGTTCCCTCGGATTTGTAAACTGACGCGCATTTGTAGCTCCGCCCCCACCGGCAGATTCATTTCTGTTTATTAAACATTATTTTTCATAGTATCCAATGAGTCTTTGAGAGTTTATTTTACATTAATCACCAATAGGATAAGACACAGCCGCCTGTGTTTTATGGCCAAAAAAATAAACGCTAAAAAGAAGAAGAAAATAAGGGTAAAAACAAAACAAATAATATTCCGGTTATGTTTTCATTCCTTTTCTCTCTAACTTAATGCAATGTTATTTTTGGCCTCATTATTTAATAATAACATTAACAGTGAAACTTGCATCTAACTCAGGCAGGTGGGGTGGATGGAGCTTAGTATAATAAAATCACAAAAATAAGTCTTCATGCATATTAAGAAAGAATTGTACACAAGCATTTACAAAACTGTCAAAGTTTATTTAAAAATAAAGCAATTCATGAATTATTTTCTTGTACTCATTTATTTAGCCTACAAATTAAAATTATAAAAATAACTTTATTTTTATCAATAATATATATTATTATACAGGTTATGCATAAGAATCTTTTATCCAAAACAATTTACAACCGAGGAAAAAATTACTCCAGAGTTAGTCACAATGGCAGGTTTATTGTACAATAATAATCAAGTGCTATTATAAGATTATTCTTTTATTATTATTAAACCTATTCCACATAATAATATTCAATAAAACTGTGTGTTAACTGGAGCTTGCTGCATGAATCCGTGAGTACGGTTTACAGATCCGTGGGAACGGATTGCGAAAGCATGCGCATGGATTATGAATTTGTGGGTACGGATTCAAAAACCGAGTGTACGGTTTACAAAATCTGTGCGCACGGATTGGAAATTCGTGGGCACGATTTGTTAAACCCAGGGAACAGTTTATAAATTTGTGAGTACGGTTTATAAACTGAGGGGATGGATTGCAAAACCGTCGCCACGGATTGATTTTTTTTTCTCCTACAGGAGACGTGCGGGGCTCTATGATATCGACAGAGAAACAAAGAAAATAAAATGTAATACCAAATGGCTGACGGGTCATGAATGGCTTGTGTTTGATCACAAGAATGTCGTAATGCTTTGTCAGGATTGCCGCATGTAAGTTACGCGAAAGAAAAAAAACAAAACAAGCAATTTCGTGGTGGGAACTAATAATTTTAAATTTGAGTAAGTGTATATTTTGTTGTATGCATTGTACTTTATATGTGTTTTTCTTGCCAACAATGTTAATAAAATGGTCAAATTCATTCAGTGGCACTCATCATTTGTTATTTTTACCGAAAAAAAAAATGGCTAGTGGAAATTCTGATTGGCTGGTAACTTTAGAAAGTTACCAGCCACATTGGCTGGTGATCAAAAAAGTTAATTTAGAACCCTGGTGGTGACCCCCTTCCTGAGGTTGTCCCCTACTAGCCAAAAGAGTATCTTACCTGTCATTGAGAAATTACCTCATGCACAATGGTAACTGCTCTTTCCCGTTGCAACATCCTCAACAGTTTTCTTCCAGAATCCAGTATTTCCTGCAGCTTAGGAAAGGTGCACTCAAGAACCATGAGAGCAACTGATACCACCTACTTGTGTTAAAACATTGAAACAGGTTAATCAAACTAATATTTAATCACTACAATCAGTTGGATATCTTCAAACTATCATGCTGAATTTATTCAGTGAATTTATATTTCACACCAATTCATTCAGTGTATTTTTCTGTTGCCTCTGTAGCTGCAGCCATCAATATTAATAGAACACAAAAGTCCCTAGATATACAAGCTCAATATTTTACTTGTTTTTGTGTTCCAAAATGTGTCAGAGTTCAAAAACACAGCGCAAGTATAGGATTTACACTCTAGGCTCTCTGGAGTATTAGCATTAGCATCTGCTGTAAAGGTGGCGCAGTAGTTTGAAACTAAAATAAATTGAAACTGTTGACCTCATAGACAGTAAAAGAAATGGACACAGCGACCCCATTGGAACTCAATTGAGACAAATGAAGCCCAGTTTTAGCGTTTTTTAGCACTTCCGTTTCTGACGCGCAGACTCAAATGAAGCTTGACGACGTCAGCAACCTGTCTGACAGATGTAAATCTTCTAAGTAGCTGTGCGTGCAAACTGCCATCGTTAATCTTGCAGAGACGGCGAGCTTGAGCGGGGAGTTCTTTGGCGTGAGTGAGCAGGAGTAAGTATTCTGATTAATTATTTTGTATAGTATTTTAAAATGTAACGCCAGTACGCCATATTAAGTCAATTGCCTGCGAGCTTCTCCTCCTGTCTGTACGGTAATGCGACAGAGAGTCGAGTGGTGATGACGCAATCGTTAGCCTATTTTTTACAAAAACTGTTTATACGGGGCCATAATGTAACATAGAAGGTAATGGAGCCCTTTATATATTGTCGTGTATCTTTAGAAATAAATAATGGACAAACAGAGCCTTTAAACGCCTCAGATGTAAAGTTATTCGCTGTCAAAGTGACGCCAAAATGAATGGGAGTCAATGGGAATGCTAACGCAAGTGAAGTTCTGCTAAAAGATGGCAGCCCCCACCTGACTTCAACTTCCGGTCGAGTTCCTTGCCCCTTGGTTGACCTGTGTATAGCTAGCTACCAGAATACGGTTTAAAAGCACAGCCGTTTGTAGGTGACTCTATTGCCCTCTTGTGTATCGGGGAAATATTTCTGCCAATGCAACTGAAGAACACACGTTTTGTAGGGAACGTATTAGCCATGCGTTCATGTGTATCTTTCAACTTGGTTTTTATGTTTTAGCTCCAGAAAGCAAAAGGTGAGCAGAAATGAGCTTGAGAAGGAGAGAGACCAAGCCTTACAGAAACTGCATGATCTTGAACCTCCCCAGCAGGTAGCCTATTGAACATATTTTTTATAGTTATTTTATTACATCAGTTTAAGCTAAATGAACAAATGTTTCCTCTGCAATTTGCTGAAATATTTATTTAAATAGATATGTCGTTTTTTTATATATATAGTTTTAGTTAACTACAGTAACCCTGCTCCTAACTCTTACTCAGTAGATCTGCATGAATCTTGGCTCAGAGAGGGGGTGGAAATGCTGGAATTTTCCCAGTGTCATAATTCACATTTGACAGGAGTGGGCATTAAAACGCACCTTAAAGAGAAGGCCGTAAATCAAGTTTTATTGACATTTGTAAAAAAAGTTTGGCCACATGCAGGAGGGGGGTGCAGAACAACTAACCAGCCTAAAGAACCACAGCAAGACATATGACATATGACGATGAAAAAAATTAAGTAAAAAATTATGGTAAAAACCTACACAAAACCTGCCCTACCATTGTTACAATTGTAACTTTGTTTCTAGCATAGTTAGCATAGTTAGTCTAGCATAATCATATGACTAAAATCTGTGATATCTAAGAAAGGGAACTTTACAAAACAAAACTCTTAGACTCTAACTGGAGTGTCCTGATCTCACATTTTGCTGGGATGAAGGGGCACATAAGCAGCTTTTAGTGTTGCAGGAGGGCGTCTGCAGAGATGTGATCAGAATCAGGGATAAAACACAACAGAAACCCTGTATTGAATGAAATGTCTAATGTTGTGTAGTTTTATTTAATTTTGTATCCTTACAGCACTTAGAGTAGAACTACAATGGGATAAACGGCTTTAGTGCTGTGGTGCAATATTATTAAAATCAGTGAACCTTATCTAATCTGTGGTGATAAAAAAAAAAAAAAAAACATTGAAATGTCACACACTTACTTCACAGATGTCAGCAGTGAGAGATGCAATGGAAAATATAAAAGACAAATTAAAATCAGGGACCAATTTGTTTGAGCAATTTTAGTTTCTCAGAATGCTAGCAGTCATCTATTGTGGTGTAATTGTGTTTCTTTTCAGTCTTGCTGGTCCAGCCAAAGTGATATCTCCTCAACCAAACTTACAACAGGACAAATTTCCCCTGGGCTGCTATGATGGAACATTCCTTGTGAGGCAGATTGATGTTTGTGACTCAGATTTGGAAGACACGGAAGGGTCCATTTGAGGAGGAGAGGGGAGCCAGCTTCTGGAGTGATCATTATCCACTGTGAAAATCCATACTGCACTGACTTAATAAACTTTAATAAATGCACCTTAATCACCATTTATTATGAATTATACAGTACGACTAAGATTTTAAAAATGAAACAAATTTTCATAAGCATGTTGCCAAATTTTCAGATATTATTTAAAGATGTTCATGTTCCAAAACAGTCAAAATGTCTTCTTACATAGAATACACAATGGCAGTATAATAAAGGTCATTAATATTTGATTGATTTGAGATCATGTCAACTTTCCATTTTGCACTTCTGGTTCAATAACAAGATGTTGCACAGTTTCTGCGTGACTCGTGCTACACAGTGAATCTATCCCTCTTCATTGGCTTCTAAACCAACAAGAATATGCCCAATGAAACCAAGTAGGTGCATATCTGCCAGAAAAAAAGAATGAAATGTTCAATAAAATATGCATTATAAAAAATAAAATCACCCAACCATTATGGACACATTAGTCTATTAAAAACATGTACATGATCCATATAATATTATTTGCTAAGGTTATTTCATCTTTCTCTATACTTAAATATCAAAACCAGTGTTAATACGTAGTTGTACAACAAATGTTACACCATAATTTCTTATGCGTTATCTATGGAGATAAATTCTTAGTAAATGACCTTATGGCTGTGGCCCCCCTTTACTGAGATTTGAGCAGGTCTGAAATGAAAGGGTTTCGGACTGCTGCCTGAAAGATTGAAGAGAGAGGGAGATTAAACTACAGTGTCATTAAAATAGGCTCATCTACTGTGGCTCTTGCCTCTCGTAAAACAAGCATTTAATCCCAAACATTAAAAGCAAACATTTAGGCTTAGTTTATGATGGATAAATCCTTTAGCTTTTACATAACAGTCATGTAAGCTAGAACTACCATATTCATATGGCAGATGTGCTGTCATGACAAATCTGTTCATTTACCTGATAGGAGGGATTTGTGGTGCAATATGCTTTCCTGCACTCTCAGGACATTAAACTGTTTTCTGGGAACTATTTTGCACTGTATCAGGACAATATGGCACCTCTTGACATTTTAAGCTTTGGGTAATGTTTTTGTGTGAAATTTGGTTAATTCAGAATTTAAAACTGGAAGAGGAAAGTAGTGTTTTATGAGAAGGACATCAAGTATGAAAGTGAATTATTTGCTTATGAAGTCTGCCCCCATTTGTTCAGTATGTTGGATATACAGTCTTGTTCAAAATAATAGCAGTACAATGTGACTAACCAGAATAATCAAGGTTTTTAGTATATTTTTTATTGCTACGTGGCAAACAAGTTACCAGTAGGTTCAGTAGATTCTCAGAAAACAAATGAGACCCAGCATTCATGATATGCACGCTCTTAAGGCTGTGCAATTGGGCAATTAGTTGAATTAGTTGAAAGGGGTGTGTTCAAAAAAATAGCAGTGTGGCATTCAATCACTGAGGTCATCAATTTTGTGAAGAAACAGGTGTGAATCAGGTGGCCCCTATTTAAAGATGAAGCCAGCACTTGTTGAACATGCATTTGAAAGCTGAGGAAAATGGGTCGTTCAAGACATTGTTCAGAAGAACAGCGTACTTTGATTAAAAAGTTGATTAGATAGGGGAAAACCTATAAAGAGGTGCAAAAAATGATAGGCTGTTCAGCTAAAATGATCTCCAATGCCTTAAAATGGAGAGCAAAACCAGAGAGACGTGGAAGAAAACGGAAGACAACCATCAAAATGGATAGAAGAATAACCAGAATGGCAAAGGCTCAGCCAATGATCACCTCCAGGATGATCAAAGACAGTCTGGAGTTACCTGTAAGTACTGTGACAGTTAGAAGACGTCTGTTTGAAGCTAATCTATTTTCAAGAATCCCCCGCAAAGTCCCTCTGTTAAAAAAAAGGCATGTGCAGAAGAGGTTACAATTTGCCAAAGAACACATCAACTGGCCTAAAGAGAAATGGAGGAACATTTTGTGGACTGATGAGAGTAAACTTGTTCTTTTTGGGTCCAAGGGCCACAGGCAGTTTGTGAGATGACCCCCAAACTCTGAATTCAAGCCACAGTACACAGTGAAGACAGTGAAGCATGGAGGTGCAAGCATCATGATATGGGCATGTTTCTCCTACTATGGTGTTGGGCCTATTTATCGCATACCAGGGATCATGGATCAGTTTGCATATGTTAAAATACTTGAAGAGGTCATGTTGCCCTATGCTGAAGAGGACATGCCCTTGAAATGGTTGTTTCAACAAGACAATGACCCAAAACACACTAGTAAACGGGCAAAGTCTCGGTTCCAAACCAACAAAATTAATGTTATGGAGTGGCCAGCCCAATCTCCAGACCTTAATCCAATTGAGAACTTGTGGGGTGATATCAAAAATGCTGTTTCTGAAGCAAAACCAAGAAATGTGAATGAATTGTGGAATGTTGTTAAAGAATCATGGAGTGGAATAACAGCTGAGAGGTGCCACAAGTTGGTTGACTCCATGCCACACAGATGTCAAGCAGTTTTAAAAAACTGTGGTCATACAACTAAATATTAGTTTAGTGATTCACAGGATTGCTAAATCCCAGAAAAAAAAATGTTTGTACAAAATAGTTTTGAGTTTGTACAGTCAAAGGTAGACACTGCTATTTTTTTGAACACACCCCTTTCAACTAATTGCCCAATTGCACAGCCTTAAGAGCGTGCATATCATGAATGCTGGGTCTCATTTGTTTTCTGAGAATCTACTGAACCTACTGGTAACTTGTTTGCCACGTAGCAATAAAAAATATACTAAAAACCTTGATTATTCTGGTTAGTCACATTGTACTGCTATTATTTTGAACAAGACTGTATGTTAATAAGGTAAAAATGGAATTTTTCATAACTTTTAGCCTTTCAGTTAGGCTCTCTGCATCCATCTTGTGTGATGGAAACATCACAATGCCTTCTTCAATCAGGCAAAAAATTAATGCAACCTCAATAAAATCATGAAACACAGATGTGCTCACCTAGTATTCTTTTTGGCCCCACTCAAACACAAAAATTGAACTTTGCCTATTAATGGCCCTCTCCCAAATTCCACACTCATTTCTAACAGTCCTCCTCCAAGTCCACATTTGGGTGATATGATTCACAAAAACTGCCAGGTAGAAGTCGACTGTGGAGTCTTCACCAGTATGGCCTTAGAGAAAGGGCACAATGATGGTATATACCAGCCCATGAGCTACCTTCTGAATAATACGATGAATTATTCCCCATTTGGAATAGAAAATGTCTCTGAGTCTGGGCAGGGGTAACCATTGGAGCTAAAATCTGTAGAATGGTGGCCCTCCAGGAGCCGGATCCAGCTCCAGTCCTGGGGACCAGTGTTTTGCAGACTTTATCAATCCCATTTCAACTCCCCGTTGTTATTTGCTAGTAGCTCTCAACACTTTGATGAACTTATTTGGGTGTTTGGTTAGGGTTAAAGCTCAGCTCTGGCCCTCCAGGTTTGGAGGTGATGAGCCCTGTTTTAGGGTCCAAAATTCTGCTCCCAATCCCCCTTTTGAGACGTCCACTGTTCTGGACTTCAGAGTGGTCATCATGATCTATAAACTTGTACAGCTATCAGTCCAACTGTTATTAGGTCAATGGTACCATTTGGGAGAGGGTGAGAACAGTGGATTGTAATCTCACCTGGAGTCTGGTTGGTAAGACTGTCTGCTTTCAGAATGAGAACCGTAAGCCAATGGACCACAGTCTGGTACTTCAACAAGATAAGGAGCTTACCGAAGACCTCATGATCTCTCTCGCATGTTGAATAAAATATGAGCCACTCTTGTTCTTTGAAAGACAACAGGATGTTTAGGTATTTCGGATGTCTGGGATGATGTTTTAGACAAGTCTAGTTTCACAACAAGAGCTATGAAGTGTCCTCTTTGGACTTGTCCACAACTTGCCTTAGTTCTCTAATGCAGCTGACAGGCCTGTCTGGTGTCCAGTCCAGACTACTGCAGCAAACTTCCAGCTCCTCAAATAGGGATGTCTTTGGATTATCCTGCTTGATGTCCAATCTGAGCATGCAACTCTTAAGCCCCTCCAGAGATCCAACATTGATCACCAAGTTCTTATTATAGAGTCCAGAGCTAAGGTTGTAATCTTGAGCAGATATATCCAGAGGTTCAGGGCAAAGTGGGGGCAGCCTGGCCTGGACAGTCACTTCTTCTAGACGATGGACTACGCCGGTTAAGCCCACTAAGGATACAGTGAGTGTGTTCTGTGTTGAAGAGAAGGTCAGGGTAAAGTGCAAGAAGGGATCTAAGGTCTTACTGGAAGAATTTGAACCATAGTTAGGAAATAAAGTTTCGCCCTGTATTAGACCTTGGGTTTGAAGTGGAGAAAGAGCACAGGGTGATCGAGGGTTGGGAATAGTGAGCCTTCTGTGTTCGCTAAATGAGTAGCTATCTCCAGCCACAGAGCAGTGCCGTTCCAGAACCTTCCGGGTCTTTGAGAGAAGACTAAGTCTTGGGAGAGAGGGAAGAGAGGAGCCGCCACTGGCCATGGTCTTGTATAAAGAAGAGGTTGGAGAACTGAGCCGTCTCATTGGGAAGCATGACTTGTTAACCTCAGAGACAGCAGTCAACTCTTCATCCGATGGTGTAGAGCTCTCAAAAGCAGATGGATAGACTTGAACCTCTCCTTCCAGCCCCTCGTACTGTAATTTGGTAATTGTGGTTCCAGATAAAAGGGCAGGACTCAAAGACACAATCACGTTATCCACAGAATCACGAGGAGGGGGTGTCCTCACAGTATTTTTGTCTTTGAGTGGTTTGTGTCTGGTCTTTAACCAACAAATGATGCATCCCAGTATAAGGGAAAAACACAGAAAGACCAAGCCCACACTCAGCAGAATCTGCAAGTGGACTGAAGAGACAGAGGAGGGTTAGAACAGCATTTTAATCCGTAGCTTTCATTTCAAATGTTGGAACAACTGATAAATTGTAGCCTAATCCGCAAACAAAGGAAACAATTTAATCCGCATAAAGTCAGCTTTCAGTAACAGAACAGTAAAGACCAGACAGACAGGTTATATCTACTATACCTTCAAGTTGCTTTGTGAAGAGCACCTGCAACAGCAGCCAGAGAAACAAGAGGACGATGATTCCCTCGATCATTCCCTTGCAGCCAAAGAGAAGAATGGACTGCCACACAGGTTGTGCAGAGTCCTCCTCCTCCTCAGCAGGCATGATGACCAAGGAACCCAACAGATCTCACTTCATCTTCACCTTATGAAATAACATCATGCATTTCCAAAGAGGTAGCTTCAGAAGTCACAGCAGGATCTCTCATCTGCATGCATCTCCAGAATTGAACAACTAAAGTGCACTGGTTTCTTTAAAATCTTTTACTGGACACGTGTCATTTTTAAGCTTGAAGTCAACTGATTTTGTTGAGTCTTTCTTTTGTCAAAATGCTTTAAGATGAACCCCAACCAATTTCCCAAGGCAAAGCAGCAAGAACAGCTGTATAATACCATCCATCAAGTTGTCGGAAGAATTTTCTATATAATTAAAATGCAAATCGTCATTCAGTCTAAACAAAATCCCATCGATTCTCCTCTTGTGGTCTTTTCTCCCCTACATCTGTCTTCTGGTTATATCCAGAGTATTAATCCTCTCCACTGACTCCCTTGGTGAGAGACTGATATGAGTTTAGAGGGTGGTCCGGCTCAGGACGGGGATGGGACACGCCAGAGATGGCGAGAAGAGACGGTATACTGATGATGGGTCAAGGGCAACTATACCATGTGTCCCACACTGTGCCTATTAAAAGGGCATCAACAGAACAATCCCATCCCACCACCCCCACAAAACAGCATCTGTCACATCCACTGCAAGTTCAGCACATAATCAAAATCTCTAGGCTGTTAATGTGAATTGCTATTTTAGGCAGATGCGTAAGTAAATATGCATGCATTTCATTATTATATGCACTTCCACTCATCAATCTCATCAGAGCCTTTAATAAGGATTATGAAAACAGATCTACAAAGTCAGATTCAGTTAGATTGAGGTGTGGACATAATCGTTTGAGTTCGGAAGTAAAATATAGATGTACTGCCTCCTGGTGTTTTAAGACATTAACTGCATATTTCCTTAAAATTTATTTCAAGTGGTTTATGTTTGTATCACAAAGATACTATATATATATATTTTTTTATTTTTTTCATTTTGTTTTTGTTAACTAGAATAAAACATGGTGTACATGGTGTTACATTTCAAGTCCCCCAAAAATAAAAATAAAATAAAAAGAAAATCTTTTATTTACATTTATATGTTTTATTTTAAACTATATTGGTTTGTAGATTTTATATATTACTAATTTATAACCAAAAAACTGGGCTAAATTACATTTACAGTTATATAAACAAATGACCGTGATGAAGGAAAGCAATTAACTTTACAGTTAAGCAAAAAAGAATCATATTTTACACACACACAAAAACACAATAAAAAGAAAAAGTTGCATCAGATCAGACTTTAATTTCATTGTGTAAAGTTGCATATGTCCATACAGTGAGGTCATCAAAGAGGATAACAAACACATGGTCTTTGGTTTTCAGCTATGTCGTTATCTGAAGAATATAGAAATTAAAAGTGTCTGTATCCCAGCAGGTCCCAGGGTCAAGCAAATGCAGGATTTCTATTTTGTTGATGAGGCTAAATCAGCATGAGTATTTGAACAAGCCTTGATTGCTACTGGAAGTGTATTGGAAGTACTGGAAGACAGTTTTAGCGATAATCAATACTTCATGGATATGAGATACTGCATTTAACTATCTCACAATGCCGTAAAGTTGTTCTGCCTTTCAATGAGGTATTTTGCAAATTCATTACCTGAGAGAGTATTTTTTTTGCATTAAAAGACAGTACTTCTGAGGTAATTCAGTGATGTACTGCAAGCATTGAACTACATCTGAGGTAAAACCTGAGTGAGGTAGCTATTTCAGTCCCACACTGACTGACATATAACTAGTGTCATCCGTTTCAGGAGCAAGACTGAGTCTAGGTTCTGAAATTAAAATTTAATGAAGAAGAAAAAAAAAGGAAATTCCTGAGAAACTCGCTTTCCAATATGGAAAGATACGTGAGGTCTGAAGTTCGACAACTAAAAAAAAACATCCAATCTTCCTTTGATTTGAATGTTATCCTGCTTTTCCGTGACCTGGTTTGTTTTAAAGAACTCGTAGAAGAGTAGAAGAATAGTACACTAATCAAGGCCCTTATATTTACGAGCCTGTACATGATCGTCCAACGCACCGAAATGATTGACATGTGCGACACAAACCGTGCGTGTCCACATCATTTCCTTTCAACCGTACATTGTCTTGTGTCTGAGGTAGAGAAAAATCTTTCAACCAAACTGTTGCCTGTAAATATGTCTAAATAAGAACAAAAAAACGAAACCTCTCAGCTGTGTAAAATGCAGTTTCAAACTCAAAACTCTTTTCAAATCATATGAATATTTCTGTATCTAGAAGCTACAAAACAACGGAAATAGAAAACAATAAAATCAAGTAAATAATTCTTAAAAAAAGAAAAAAATAATATCTGTGACCCCTTTTTCTTACCAAACCAACTTCACAACACTTGATGGGGATTTGTAGCGTGTTTAAAAATCCATCATATTAGATAAAGAGCTACACAGCAGTATCATAATCGATCCTGAGTCTTTTAAATTCACTGCAGATGAGGTAAATTCAGCAAACATTTTTAAATAAGAGAATTAATAGACAGCAAAAAAGAGAAAAGGTGTCAACCACAACCTCACAAATGTGGCTTTGGCAGAAGGTGATTTGATCATGCCATGATTGCTTCGCAGATCTCTGTGAGTGAATGTAAGGCATGATTACACGATCACCGAAGTGTTTACACTCACGACAGCACTGAGATTAAGACAGCTGAGGTATTCTGTTGAATCAAACATCTCTAAAAACCAGTCTTCTCAGTCCTGAGAAAACATCTTGTGGAGAAGAGCAGGTGGGGTCCGTGATGAGCTTTTAACAGCTGACGAGTTTGTAGAAGTGTGTGTGTGTGTGTGTGGTCCTCCCTTCACTGGAAGGAAAACACAGCTGTGGTTTGTGCGGGAGGCAGACTGGGATTTGCTGTGTCGCCTCTGGAGACTGTAGTTTGGACTGACTTGCTGATGACAGTTAGGGTGACCCTCCTGTGGCCGGATCCACAGAGTCAGAGCCCTTTGAGGAGGACGAGGAGGAGGAAGAGGGGATACCGGGACTGAGGGTGGAGGTCTGGCCTGCGAACATGGCTGTGACAGCGGTGGGAACCGCTCCAGCCTTCTGAGCATACAAGGATCCTGTAAACGGTATTAAAAACGCATTCATTCATTTACTTCACACTGAATTATTTCTGTTTTACACACTACTGTTCAAAAGTTTGGGGTTAGTAACCTTGCTGAATAAAAGTATTAAAATGACTATAAATAAATGTTACAAAAAAACTTTAGAAACTTTTTTTTAATTATTATAATGGTTTCCACAAAAATATTAAGCAGTACATTTTTGGTTTTCAACATAAAT
Organism: Carassius gibelio; assembly: GCF_023724105.1. Lineage (NCBI taxonomy): Eukaryota > Metazoa > Chordata > Actinopteri > Cypriniformes > Cyprinidae > Carassius > Carassius gibelio. Next base: position 9,819,407 of record NC_068395.1, on the reverse strand, counting down.
ATCAAATGTTTTCAGCAGCAAATGAGCATGTTATAATGATTTCTGAAGGATCATGCGACACTAAACACTTTTTAGCCATCACAAGAATAAATTACATTTTAAAATATATATGGAAAACTGTTATTTCAAAATAATTAAATATTTGCTTTATTTTGGTCCCAATTTTTTGAACTGTTAAAAAAAAAATAATAATAATAATAATAACAATTATTATTATTATTATTATTATTATTATTATTATTATTATCTTATTGCAATTTAATGCCAAGTTAAATAGCTAGATTAGAAAACCAGGGCAGCAAATAAACAGAAAAGAAAGGAACATTTAGGACAACCTTTCACTTAATTCCCAAAAGGTAAAATTTATTTTATTGGACTGCTTCAAATTTCAAGTGTATAATGAGCTACATAGAACTCCTTCATTAGTATTAATTTATTATAACAGTATTACAATTTAGCACTTTTATGATCTGGAACACTTGTAGGCTTATTGGATGTGGATTTAAGTTTTTTTTGGACAACATTAGATAATCCCAGACATGCACAAATACAATAATACACACCTGCGTAAATAATCCCATTGACCTCCACAGACACATTGATGCTTGCCGAGCCATTAGAAGAAATGCTGAGAGACAGGTCCTGTTTGTCCTCTGAAAAAAAAAACAAGATCCAAACGTTAATGACACTCGTCTCACTTTCTGAGTCACTGCACATGTTTTGAATAACAACGTCTCAGAACTCACCGCGGGTGCTGGTGTTGGTCATCCGCAGGCTGGCGGGGTTCACCTGGGATGCCATGGCCAGCAGGTTTTGTTGGAAAGCCTGCTGCAGTAGCCTCTGCTGCTCCTCCGCCAGACGCGCCATCTTCCTCTCGGGCCCCTCCAGCGCCGCGGCCCCCGCGCTCATGCCCGTCTCCAGCCTCTCCCTCAGCTGCTCCAGGGTGGCGGCGCGTGCCAGCTGCTGCTGATGCCCGAGAGCCAGGGCTAGAGGGAGTCGACCTGGCAACATGGAGACTGGACCGTCCTCTGGGACTGAGGAGAACAACAAAACGCTTCAAATCTTATATCGATTGAATTGTGTTTTAGTAAATGTAACTATAAGAGTGTGGCTCTCTGTCTCACCACTAGAGTGTGCAAACACACCAAAAGTCTAAAGATGATGATGCGTAATGTTTTTCGTTTGCCTAAACAAATTATTCAGGGAAATTCTCTATTGTCTTGAGCAGCAATGATTATCTCATTAAACAGGCTGCAAACCTGTGGCTTTCTTCAGGCCAGGACTGGGGGTGGCCTGCAGTCCGTTGTGTCCCGTGGCTTGCAGGTGCATCTTAGGAGGAGAGAGGAGGTGCGAGGCCGAGGCACTGGGGGAAGGGGAGAAGCGGTACAGGCTGTTGCTGTATCCTGGGCGACGGCCCTCTCTTCGGTTGCTGTCGATGGCCGCCTGCAGCTCTCCAGGGGAACTCAGACCCTTCTTCTCACACTCGTATGGGTACAGGTACTTCATATACCTGCAACAGAATATCAACTACTTCAGCTTGCTATGATACTTCATTTAAGTAAAAAAAGAAAGTACTGAAGGTAAATGAATGGGTGTAGATGTTTGTACATGGGGAAATGCAATTAATCATACTGTGTTCGCAGGGTGAAGGCGGCGCTGGTGATGGAGGTGGGCAGGTTCAGGCCTTTGGTGATCTCCCTCCAGATCTTCTTGTTTATCACCTCCACCAGACCTCCCTTCTCAGTCACCAGCTTATACAGCATGTACAGATCCAACACCTGCTTGGCCATGATGGGGATTCGATTCACAGGAGTACCTAGAGGAGACAGAACGGACAGGAACAGCGGAGTTTAAGTTTCTATTTTGTGAGATGGGAATTGATGGATTCGTCATGTTATGGGCTTTATTAATATCGCTGGTATTAAGGTGTTGACTGTGGGAAGTGATAGGCCATTCAACACAGTAACTATGCTAAATGATGGTGTGATGATAGGAACTGATAAGCTGAAATATAGAGATGCTACCAGAAGACTGTTTCTAGCATAGATGTGCATCCGTAGCGCCCACCCTCCAGTGAAAAACAGATTGAACTGATTGAGTTTTTAATCTGTGATCAATGAGCTGGTGTGGGTAGGCAAATGCAATGAAGCTCATTTGAAGGGATTCCAGCAACTAAAACTGCACATACACACACGCACATGCTCTTTAGTGCAGTTACAAGTGTGTATACAGAACAGGATGGGAGGGGCTTTTAGCCCCCATAACTCCCCCACCGCCCCATACCATACCATACTCGGTCATTTCTGGATTAAAACCAATTCATGTAAGTGTGTGTGTTTTGTGAGAAGTGGGGGTTTAAACAGTCCTGGTGACTTAAGGTCAGGATTACACCCTAATTTAGCCAATCCATTCTCATTAACATGGACTCACATGAACATAGATGGACACCTGTGCATATATATATATACACACACACACACACACACACACATTTAGATATACACACGCTACATTTTAGATTAAAAATGTTATAACATAAATATATAAAAATACATGTATAAATGAATAAATTGGATACATTTAATATATATAAAAAATATAAATAGTTGAATACATATATATATATATATATATATATATATATATATATATATATATATATATATATATATATATATAAATTATACATCATGCAAATATATATTTATTGTCATTTTTCATGTAAATATTTCCACACACACACACACACGTGTATTGTATAATTAAGAAATATAGGCATATATATATACTTTTTTTATATATCTTTTCCTATTATATAAAGACTACATATGATCAAATATTAATTAAGAAATGTATACACAATTATCTACATAATATATATATATATATATATATATATATATATATATATATATATATATATATATATATATATATATATATATATATATATATAATAAAATACAAATGATATATAAATAAAACTATAAACATAAAAAATGCTAAATATTAATATTATAATATATAAAATTTTAAATAAAAACAGTTAAAAAAAAACACTTGTTCAATGTTCTTTACACATGTATGAAATATAGTCGCTAGTTTCAAACAAACACCAAATGTGTGTTTCGTGTTTGTTCGTGTGCTTCCTCTTGAGTTATTGGGATCAGAATGTTCTGTTCTTAAACCCTTCACAGCAAACAGCTATAAAGCGTTCATTTGGTCAGTGTAATTTAGAAGCCCAGGCCTCTTAGTCAAGACCCAGCACCCCCTGGAGAGTCCGAGCAAGAGCTCCCTTTGAAAGGCAGTTATTTAATGCTGGGAATGACATTACTCATTCATCAAACAATCGCTGCTCAGATTCGAGTAAAAGGTTAGCACTAGGTCATGGAGCTGGAGATTCAGGTACAGGTCCACAGGAAATCGTGCGGAGCGATGGCGTCTAGAGAGCGACCTTGTGACATGCTCCATAGCTGCAAAACCAATTTAGCTCAAACTCAAGAATGGAAAAGTCATTGGAAGCCTTCTGCTGCTGAAGAGGCTTCATTATTGATTGATGTGAGCTGTGCTACAGCTTAATGCTGAAGCATTGCACTCCTAATTGATATCATGTTGTCTCCCTTCATACGTCTCAAGAAATAGCCAATGAGACACATCAGATGGGGTTAATGAAATAAAAGTGTGAGGTTGCAGGGATGCAAACATAAAATGCTGAACAGATCTACGAAAAGAGCAGTCAGAGCTTAACCAACTTAAATGTTCATAAAGACATACATTTATGAAACAAAAGCAGGCGGTTTCATATTTGATTCCCAAAAAAAAAAAAAAAAGGACAGAAACATTACTAGCATTGTTGCTTTAATACATTTACTAGTTGTTTAACTACTGTAAATCAATACAATGCTGTCATTTTTTGCATGTAAATGCTGATTTCATAGAAAAAGCTAAACTGTTTGCAGAAAGGAAGTGGAAGCAATTTCTAAGTAATTTACTTTTTATCACACCATCAAATTTGGTCCCCTCCCCCATTTGTTCTCTAGAAGAAAAAATAGGCCACTGAATCTGACCACTGCCCTAAATATATGAGGAAACAGCTGCCCACATTAAGAAGCCAGCATTCTGAGATGAACCAATAAGGCACCCCGAGACGCCGGGCTGGTGAAGGAAATTCCACTCTCTGACCTAAACAATGATTGCCATTCTTACTGTAATGCAGCTGTAGAAAGGAAGTGAGGGGGCTTACAGGAAGTGCATGGTCTAACATCTGACGAAAGGTTCTGGATGCTGCTGTGTGGCAAGATCTTTTGTTTTGATAACCCGAATAATGTTTCAGTATTGCCAGATCACATTTCACACCAAAGTCAAAGGATAAGTGAGAAATTGCATTTTGCAAAAAAAAAAAAAAAAATGCATATTTGTGCACCATGCATATATATATATATATATATATTTTTTATAAATATTTCAATGGTTTTATTTGATTCTCATTACACAAATTTTACTGTGAAAAAACATATTTTCTTAATAAATGCTACCATCACAAATTTATTTAACAAAAAAACATTTAATTCTTTATTTACATAGGAATTTAATGATATACATCATCTTTAAAAATTTTATTTTATTGCATTGCAGTTATTTTAGTTACTTTAGTAACGTTTTTAACAGTAAATTAAATTGTGCCACTGTTATTTTAGCATCAAGAAACTATTATAGTTATTTATATTTTGCATTTGTTTATTTTTTATAAATTTCCATGTTCTTTTTCATTTTAGTCATTTTTACGAAGTATTTTTTTATGTTTTAGCAGTTTTGTTGTTTGTCATCTTTGTTAGTTTTTTAAACTATATAGTTTATATGATTTTTATTAATTTTTAAATAAAATTTTAGTTGGAGCTATTTCAATACATCAAATTCAATTAAAATGAAAATGGGAATGTTTCTTTTGCAAATAACTGAAATAAAGCTTAATTTTCTTTTATTTCAGCTAACATTTTATGAATGAAAGCAACGGTTTTATGGTTTTAGCCAACTACAAGGATCCTGCATTGTCAATAAAATCCAGATTTTTGGGGGGATTCACCAAAACGTTCACCCACAACATCCTTGAAAACAGCAAAATCATAACAAACAGGGATTCTGAGAGTCATTTTTCATTTTCTATGGCAATAAGCACTTTCCATTCTTGTATAAAATATTCATGTTTCCTCTAACACCCATCTTCAACTCCACAACTATAAAAACACTCTGTATATGCAGCAGCCCTGGCTCCTTACTGGCAACTACTTTCAGATGGACTCGCAGAGAAAATTATTCTTTTTGTGCATTTAAAAAAATACAATATGCATTATATTATATATAGTTTGCCTATCCAATAAGCCACTGGGTCGTAATTCAGCTGGATTTAATGCTGCACAAGGAATTTGCAGTCATTCTTGATTTAGTGCATTTGATTAAGACTTCAACATGTTTACTAGATTAGGAGAGCCATGTCTCTTTACCGCTGAGACATAAAAACGAACGGATCGAGGGCTCAGTGCAAGACTGTTCCTCTGGGGGACCGTGAACATTGATGCAGAGAGAGAGGGATAAGGAAAGAGTTTTTGGGGATCTTTCTGACTCTCCTAAATAAATCTGTAGTCTGTGGTTACAAAAGGACGGAGGCGCTCGGGTGGGAAAGGAGCAGCCCATTTCAAACCCAGGATGTCATAAACATGCTTGAGGAGACTGACAAGCCTCAAGAGTGACGAGACAAATGCTCCAAACAGGACATGCCACACTTAATATGAAGTCACACAATAAAGGCTGTGCTATAGTTTGCTAACTATAGCAGACCCAGCAGCTGTTTGCCATGTCCACAATAAATTAAACTGGACGACAAATGCTCTTAGTCATAATTCTAAAATGTTCTTTGTTACCAATGAGAAGCTACAAAACATTCAAATGAACCAGTTAAATAATTTAACAAAGGAAGAGTGTTCAACATAAGTGGTAAATAGATACATTTATGAGACTATTACATTTGTATTTAGAATACTTGGCTCTGATTGGACAACTGTGACATTCTCATACATATTTGTGTAAATGCTGTATAAAATGTTTCAATATTTGGTCACTTCTTGCATCACTGCACGAAAAAAAAAAAAAAAAAAAAAAACCTTAATGCTTTTAAAATATTAAGATATTACAACATTGATATCAAAATTCTGACTGATGTTGATAAACTCATTGTCATGTTATGAATCTGTTTGTTCTTATATTTTAAACGCCATGTTAGCCTCAAGGCTGTCATGTTATAATAAAAAAATTATAAAAATTCTATAATATACTTTCTGCTCTAGTCTACGTAATTAAAAACTAGAAATGAATGCTACCAAAATTCTATACTACAACATGCAGTATAAAAACATTCTATTAATTCTGATATTTGTGCAATATTAGAAGATATATAACTTATATGGACCAATATGATTAACTGAAAATAATAGTGATAGTCTACTTACTAAACAAATAATTTTGACTGTAAGATTTGTTTGAATCGGTCACATTTTAAAAACAGCAGATACACAAAAAACATTTTGGTCGTCTAATGAACCTTTACTTGTCTTTTTTTATGATGATGATTATGATGACATCTTTATTTATACTGCTGGCCCATAGCCTAAATAATTAATGTTTTGGTTGTACAGTAATTATTTCACCATTATTTTATCGATTATCTTAATGTAAATCCAGAGCATCTACAACGTTCTTACATTGTTGTATAAAAAAGTGCATCAAAACTTAGTCAACCCTGACCTATATTCTCAGTTTTAAAACGGTGTTGGTGTAAACTTTACTAGCTGGTTTTCTGCATTCCTATAATTTAATACGGCCCTTCTCTTTCTCTGCTCATTTTGTCATCATTTCCTCTCATCAATGCAATCCCCATCCTGCTGCTGTTCAGCAGTCACTCCATTGTCTTTGCTTTTTTACTGTCTGTTATTCTTCTAATATCAAAGGTGGGGCCCTGATTTTTATGGTCTCATTAATCTTCAGAAGAGGGACAGGGGCCCCTTAATCCACCTCAGCCACCCTGTATCTGATCCCCCAGGCCCTGAGCAAGACGCCCCCCTCGCAGCCCCCAATCAACACACACACACACACACACCGAACATCCCCTCACAAAACTCCCCTGCAGCCACTGCTCCTGTCCTCCTCCCATCTTATCAAGTTTCAAGGGCTCCGATGTGGACAATACACAGGGCAGAGGCCGACTTTTATAGGTGTGTGTTTTAAATTTAGAAAGATCAAAGCTTATATATATATATACATACACACACACACACACACACACAGTGGGTTTGGCATGTTATGGAATTTTCCTGGTTTAATGCAAGTGAAGCTCAGTCAATAACAGTGGATTACCACAAAAATAATTTAAACTATTCCCTCATTTTCATAACAAAAAAAGATAACAGTGAGGCACTTACGATGGTAGTGATTAGGGGCCAACATTTGGAAGATTTAAAAGCAGGAATGTGAAACTTATAATTCTATAATTTGTCACCATTAATAATCACTTATATTGATTTAATTAAAACGTATTACACAATCAGTAACGTTGTTCTCATCATTTTACTGGACCATTTTAAGGATTACATGGTTACGTTTTACAATAGAATCAAATTAATGTTTGTGTCTTGTGGCTATACTATTTGAATAGTGAGTATTTTAACATCATTGGCCCCATTACGTCCAATGTAAGTGCTCTACTGCAACCCACAATTTTTTTATTAAAGAAAAGAAGGGACAAGTGCTTTACTTGTAACTAGGGCTGTGCAAAAAATCTAATGTGATTTTCATGCACATCTCGTCAGTAAAGCTGCTCCTGTTATTAGTATTAAATCACCAGCACGTGTTTTCAGATCAGTGTTGTCAATTCCACGGTTTTCCTGCAGAACTGGGTTACTCTAACACCGTTGCTGCGGGTTATTTTTCATATCCACGGGTTGAAGCACCCCCAATAACTGTGATGTTTAGCCCTTGGAATGTGAATATGTGCACTGGCGATTAAAAGGCCACCAAACTTATTTTGGACATCAAACACCAAGAAATGTGTCCAAAGCAAATTGAGGCACCATACTGTATGCTGTTTTTAGTGTACCAGAACATTTTTTTTTTGACACACAAGCTCCCATTTTCCATTTTTATTACTTTTTGTTTAACAGTTTGGTTTAGTAATTTATTGGACAAAATGCTAAACAAAGAAAGAAAAAGTTGCAGTCTCAAATAATACATTTATGTTTATTTCACAGATTTCATTACGTTATTCATTAATACTGATTCATTTTTTGAATAATTCTCTAATTCATTAACTAAATAAAATAAGAATATTTTTACAATTTTATTGCAGCAACTTATTTACTGGTATTTTTTTCTTCAAATTAAATTGTGCGTTATATATTGGTTTTATATTGTCCACCCTGCTCTCTACGATATTATAATTGACATCTGCCATCACAACATCTATATTGGTCGACTACTAGAATGAAACTGAAGTAGAACGAGAGATGCTAGTGAGCTAGTCACTGATAACATGACACCACAGACCATTCAGACCAACACCAGACAACCGAATCAACAAAAGAAATGTCTGGTCGCCTTTCAAAGTTGCTGATTGGGAACTGGTCGCAGTCTATACAAAACCAGCTACTCATCCCAGACGAGTCAAGTCACACGCTGAAACACTTTCAGGACTTGAATAACACCTAACTGTCACCCACAGAAGTCATTTTCACAGACTCCATCAGTCAAAAAAACATCATTAATCATGGATAAGAGGACCTCCGTGATGGACATTTGGTAAGATCACACTATTCCCCATCCCCCGCCCATGATGAAGTCTCAGCTGACAACCCCACTTACGCACACTGGTACGAGAGGTTTGATGGTAGACCAACACAAACAGCTCTCCATCTGGTTGAGTTTAAATCTGTGGTATGGGGTTAATAGCCCCATCAAGCTGTGTCACTTAGAGCTTAGTCGGATGACGGCGTCAGACCCATCTTTCTGTCACAGTATGCTAATCTGAGACCGGGGACATATGACTCCACTTAACTAAGGCACGGTGCGATTCTGAAGGTCGGAACATCATGAGTCCTCTCACATGTCACGACTGAGTTTATCTGGTATTCTCACACGATACGAATTTACTACGGTTTTACGAACTCTGACGTAAGCATTACGTTTTCGCGCCATTCATAAAAACATGGATTCTTAAATTATGGCCTGTTCTCGGTATATGTTGGATGGTTGACTTGTTTGAGGAAGGATCTTTAGTGTCTTTCGATAGATGCAAATTAGAGATTACATATTCAGAATTCTACACTTACCTCTAAATACTCTTTCTCAGTTGTTAAGGAAATCCTTCTGAATACTCCTCCATACAAGTTGATTTCCTTTTTCTAGAAAGCTCTATGCTTCTATGGTGCAGTTAGCACTTGATATCGAAGACTGACTTGGGAAAGAGAGCTGGGGGTGGTTATTCCAGAAGAGGAATGGGAGACAGTCTTGCTCCAAGCTAAAAGGCTCTCAGTTTGTAACGGCAAGAACCATTCAGCTTAGAATTTTGCATAGAATACATTTAACGCAACACTTAAAAATACAATGCAACTCATTCACCGCTCTGCCTTAAGTGTAAGTCTAATATAGGAGGTTATATTCACTGCTTATGGAACTGTGACATGATTCAGGCTCATAGATCCAGAGCTGTGGCTCAATTAAATCTTTGGTTTGGATCTGGAGCTAGATCCTTGGTCACTTCTTCTGGGTTTTTCCTGCAGGCTCTAATAAATTTGAAAGACATGTCATGGATCATTGATAAGCCTCCCTCTATCCAAGACTGGCATTCAATCATTAGGGAGATTATTCCTCTGAAACATTTGACGGTAACACTTTAGAATAAGGTTCCATTAGTTAATGTTAGTTAATGTATTAATTAACATGAACAAACAATGAATAATAAATTTATTACTGTATTTATTCATCTTCGTTAATGTTAGTTAATGAAAATACACTTATTCATTGTTAGTTCATGGTAATTCACAGTGCATTAACTAATGTTAACAAGCGCAACTTTTGATTTAAATAATGCATTAGTAAATGTTGAAATTAACATGAACTAAGACTTATAAATGCTTTAGAAGGATTGTTCTTGCTTAGTTCATGTTAACGAAAGTAGTTAACTAACATTAACTAATGGAACCTTATTCTAAAGTGTTACCCATTTGACCTGTATTATTCTTTATACAGCAGATGCTTTTAATTGTATATGTACACCATACCTTAATTGTGTTATATATATATATAGTCATCGTCTGATCGGTTAGCTTCAGAAAGAATGCCGTATCGTCTCGTGCAACCGCACATACGCGGTATGAGCTGCGACCATGCGAGCATGCGAGGTGCATGGCCTCCTTAAAGGGGCAGTCTCCACGCTAGGTGTATGTGCCCCGATTAAATCGGTCATCACCAAAGAGCGACGCTACAGTGGAATCAATCATTCCTACAGATACTAAGACAAGATGTAGGTCCCTTTGGGAGGAAATTCATGTTTGAAATAGGACTAATAGAGCCCGTCCTACCTCGTTTCTGCATGTATGCAAAGAGGTCATCGAGAAACTCCTTCCGGTTTGGGTCGTTGTCCAGTTCGTAAAGCTGACAGAAAAAAAAAAATTGTGAACAATTATTTAGTTAACCTTTGTAAAATCCTTTTGGAAACTTCATGTCAATTTCTTTGTAGACATAAAGCTACAGTTGTGAAGGTTGTTTGCTCAAAATACATAATTAAACATCAAATAAGGGCTGTCAATTTGTTTAATGTACAGTACTTGATTAAATAAGTATATAATACTGTTAATTTGTTTTACTGGAAACTTAAATATATTTATTAAATATATACAATTAAATATATTTCTAATAAAAAAACTAAATATATGTACTGTTTTCTCCAAAAATATTAAGCAAAACTATTTTCAGCATTGATAATTATCAGAAATGTTTTTTTTTTAAACCCAGATCATCATATTCAAATTATTTCTGAAGGATCATACGACTTTGAAGAATGCAGTAATGGTGCTGAGAATTCAGCTTCACATCAAAGGAATAAAGTACATTGTAAAATATATTACAATAGAAAGAAATTTGTATAAATAATTGTAATAATAATTATAATAATAAATTCACAATATTACTGTTTTTAATGTATTTTTTCCCAAACAAATGCAGCAGTGTTTAACAAAGAGACAAAGACAATCTTTCTTTAAATAGGAACTGAATACACACATTAATTGTGATGGAAAAACCTACAGCCCCAATCTATAACAAGTGTTTTCTCTACATGCTACTGTAAAGTTAAATAATTAAGCAAAACTGGGTTTGTGTGCCACTGACAAAATGTGCAATGACTAAATGTCCATTGCTTAGAAATAATGTTTACCTTGGCAAAGTCTCTAGAGGCCTCTGCTCGGCTTCTCCCACCCTCGCCTTCCTCGTTCCAACTTGAATTTCCATTCTACAGGAAAAGAGAGAAAAACAATTAGCAAAACAATGTGACAGGAGAGGGAGACATTGCGGGCCACTGTTTGAACAGACAGAAAGTGAGTTATTGGGTGTCGGGAGTCAAGATGCACAAACAGGCTTCTGTCTGCATCGCGTTCCTTGACACAAACCTTTGAACTCCAAGGGTCGGTCTTGTGTGAACAAGAAGGGGTACGGAGCTAAAAACTGGATTACAGTGGACAGAAGCTAGAAGGAAAGTACAAATGTACCATATGCAAACGTTACAAATTTCTGGCTGATTATAATTTTCATGTTATGACCAAAAACCAAAAAATTGCCAATATACAAAAATTATATTCAATCTGGTCAACCCCCCCTCCCAAAAAAAGAAAAATTAAAACACGTTAGAAAATAAAAATATATTTTTTTATATATATAAAATATATATATAAAAGTCAATATAGGCACTACACTATATACGGTATGAAAAAATGTCATTTTGAGATTTGCTAAAAATAAATATAAAATAACTTTTTTTTATGATTAATTCTAAATATACAGAAAATGAGAATTAACAATTAAATATTAAATAGCCCGATTAAAAAAAATAAAAATAATAATAATTAACTGAAATGCATCTAAAATACAGGTGATACCAATAAAACATTGGTAAGTCAGTGATGACTGATACTTAAATTGCATACAAATAAAATTATAAATACATATACTAAATATTACAATTAACGGTGTTAATTTAATGTCACTGTTAACTGTAACTTTTATCAGTGATTTTAAAGAATAACAGAGTTAGATGTTAACAAAAGTAATCTAAAGTTAAAAAGAGAAGAAATAAGCATGCAGAAATATCTAATATAAGCTGACACACATCTAATATGGAGTGATACACGTAAAATCTGTAATATCAGCCAATAACCCATGTTACAGATACATTGGTGTAGCTCTAGTGTTAAGATTGATGCAATGTTTTTAGCTCATTTGCTTGAAGGCAATCAGCTTTAGCACTGCGTCTCCCTTGTTACCCAGAGGCCCAGACCACAAAACAGTTATAAAATCTAATAGTCCCCCTGTGCACATGCCCTGTGCTTGATTACAAGTTACCCAATGTGGCTCCAGTATTCATTTACACAAAGTCTGAAAGGAAAAGGCAGAGTGGCAATAAAGCAGTTTACAGGATTCATCCACCGCCCCGCTCTTTAATATGCTAAGTGAATCACAGCTGGGTAAGAGCGCGCTCTACTGCCAGGCCCTCTTCACATTTACAGCAAAAACAAAACAGCTGGGCCCGGGAGCAGGAACCCGGCAGGGAATCAACTACGGTGGCCATCCATGCTGTGTGGCATTGTGATGTGTCAAGTGAATGGCCATCTACTGTATAACCTTGAGGGAATCGGAAAACAACAAGCACCTGTGTATTGATTTCCATTTTAAAAGGATTACGTGAAATCTCTGACTTCTACGGATTTCGCCCGGTGCACACGTCATGCCAAATGGCGTCAACACGTGATCCGAATGCAAAACATTATCCTGCATCGAAGACACTGACAAGAACTGTGCAAGCTGTTATCAGGCTTACAGGTCAGGCTTTAGCCTTACTAATCATATTAAGGGAGAACTGATTGGCCAGTAGCCAAATTAGCTGAGAAGAAGCAGATGACCATCTGGGTCACCCAAAGGAAATGAAAGCCCCTTCCCCCATATTAATTCGACAGAAACCACCACCCTAGCTGACCATGGCAAATAATTACTTGGATTGAAGGAACAAACACGTGACATTGTACAGCGTTTGTCACATCTGAATGTGGCAAATAATGACTTGGGCTAAAAGGAAGGACAAAAAACTCTATACTCTTAAAAATGAAGGTTTCAAAAGTTTTTTTTTTAAGTGATGCCATAGAAGTACTATTTTAGATCCTCAAAGAACCTCTGAATAAACAGTTCTTAAAATATTTTTTTCTTAGTTTAAAGAACACTCTAAAAATCTAAAGAACCTTTTTCCAGTATAAAGAACCTTTTGTGTGAAGAAAGTGTTCCACAGATGTTGAAGGTTCTTCACAGAACCATTGACAACAACAACAATAAAGAACCTATAATTTTAAGTGTAGCTCACTAAAAATATTATTTTAGTGAAAAACATCAGTACGGGTGGAAACCACAGAATGAGTTTACTAGATACATGATATCCTAACAAAAGGGCTCAAACAGAGATCTTCTAATGTGAATATAGTCTATCATTGAGAAACCAGAGACATTAAATCAACAGGCAGTAATGCTATAACAGGGTGGGCTTCCCAAAGTGCTATCAACACCGAGATAGAATTGTTCAACTGAGATGAAACAGTAACCTCCCCTATCAAGCAGACCTCTTTGGGTGTTAATGCAAATATACCAGCATGCTGATAGGAATGGGTAGTAATTGCATTTTGATAAGTTAGAGATCATGCTGTGTGGGACAGTTGTGTCATCAGTCCTAACCATGAGGCACTTGATTTCTTCTTAAAGCATTTTTTTTACAACAGGGTTGGGCGGTATGACTATTTAAAGATTCTGCTATACTGTAAATCTGTAGTGCAAATATATAAGGACACAAAAATATAAAATGACCGCCTTTAAATGGTACACTTTCAGTACATAGCTTTGTTGATTATAGCTTTGTTGGGAGCAATTTCATTTTGATGCGTCACATGCATTTAACATAAATATAGGTCATTAACAGTCACTAAGTAACAAAACACCAAATCATACAAATGAACTGAAAACAAAAGAAAACAGAATAAAAAGAAGAAATAAATGGTAAAAAAGACAGATACACTCAAGTTGTGTGTATATATCAAACCGATATAAAAACAAAAACTGAACCAAAAGAAAAGAACAAATTAATGAATAAATAAATAAAATGAAAAGACAAAAGGTACTCAAGGTCAAAACAAAAAACAAGACTTTAAAAAACAAAATCAAAGAAATACCCAAAACAATAATAAAGAAAAAATAACAAAAAAGATAGAGGAAAGTTCTCAAACAAAATAAATAATAATAATTAAAATCTGATAAATACATTTTAAAAAGAATACAACAAAGTTCTAAACAAAAATAAATGAATAAAACAAACAAACAGAAAAGATAGAGGTACAGAAAAAGGCACAGGCAATTCTCAGCAAAAACAAAAAAAAATACTACATACAACTACTTTAATATAGGAATATAAGATTTTTGCCATTCCGCCCATTACTATTATACAATAACCATATCACATAAAGACACACATAAATAGATCAATGGAACTTTCTCTGACTAGAACGGGAACTTGTCCAAGCGCCACACACTCATTCGATTTTCAACAACGCTGCAGCTGCTCCACAGGCGACAGCACTGAACAGCACTATGGGGGATGGCCTAGATCTTTAATCCAAATCAAATAATTGGGTCTCCACCGTCAAAAGTCACAGTTTCACTTATTCGGCTCCTTGCTGTGCCAGGAGCAATCGAGGCTGGAGAGGTGGGGGTGGGAGTAGATTGGGGACTTTTATCCCTGGGAATTTGTAATGGATCCATTAAGAGCAATTCATGGTTGTATGCCGCACAACACTAAGTGATATTTGAAGGTGTGTGGCTGTCCAGTATCCCACAATAAGATGATGTGGGAACTCCACTCTGGGAAAAAGTCTGTAAAAATGTGCAACCTGTACAACTTTATCCAAAAAAAAAAAAGAGAAAAAAGTTAAGTTTACTACAAAAGGATGCTGGTTAAAAAAAACACAAAAAAACAACAAAACTTTAGCTTTAAGCTTTAAGAAGCTTTATTATGCCTTCTTGGTTGTTATGGCCCTTTGAACAATACAAATGGCAAATAGTTAAGAAGAGCCGAAAGAGAGACAAAAGGCTCAAAGCAAGGGCCTGTAACCGCTTGCCCAAATCCTTAAACATCCTGCAAAGGCCTGAGGCAGAGTTCACATCCATTATCTTTGTCCTGACTGGGTGCTACATGAGAAAACAGATAGTCTTTCAAACAAATACACACAGGTGTGAACATCTCAGTCCACCATGGCCCTATCTCAGTATTGGAAAGTTTGGGATCCCAAAAGATCCCCTGTCCTAGGCGGCTTTTCTTCTAAATCTAAGAATTTTAAAACACCAATAATCTTTCAAGAATGAAATCTGGGCCCTTAGAGGATGCAGAGCATGATGATATTCCTGATTATGATATCCTGTTTATAATACCTTGCCAACCCAAAATAATTTTACCAAAATAATACATAAAAAATTATTGGATACACACAAGTAATAATCATAAAACAGATTAAAAAAAAAAAAAAAAAAAAAAAAAAAAAAAAAATTATATATATATATATATATATATATATATATATATATATATATATATATATATATATATATATATATATATATATATATATATATATAATAATATTATATTCTATTCTATTCTATTATATATATATATATATATATATATATATATATATATATATATATATATATACACACACATACACACACACACACACACACCTAGGAAAAAAAGAAATACGGATATAAAAAATAACTAGATTATTCATAAAACAAAATGTACTTTTAGCCAAAATAAACATGTTTTTACTGATGACACAACAACTTTACTTTCAACCCTGCTGGGTTATGTGTAAGAATGCATTTTTTTAAGCACTTGATTTCTTCCTAGGAGTGCTTGAAATTCCACATTCTAGTGACACTGATAAATAGATACTGTGTGATGATAAAGCCCTAAGCTGCTTTTGGTAAAGCGAAGGCTGCAAACATCTCCAGCGAGTCGGGACAGGTTTTGAGGGGGGTTGGGGACAAACATTCTACACTTGTTAAGAGGGAAAGGAAATGGACAGACAAATAAGAAAACACCCCTCCCTTCCCCATATACTTTTCTGGTTGATTACCATTCCCCTCTCCATTACTTGCTTCTGTTACATTCGGTGAAATGGACTAGAATTGGTCGCAAATCATAGGACGGCTGTAACAAAGACACTCCCTCTATTCTCCCTTTATGCACAGGCACCTAATGGGAATTCTCACCGTTTGAAGAAAAGAAACTCTAATTCCACTTGGAATGTTTCCTATGGGTGGGGCTGGATAAACTAGACGCAGACACCAGCCCCTCACCAACCTCACATTCTTGCCTCAGGCCTTTAAAGATTTTAACTATCAAAAGCCTCCTATTCAAGGGTTAGAGTTACCACTCGACCAGATAGTTCACACTGCGCTGAAAACGGGAAGGGTGAAATGACACCAAAACAAGGCTGTAAAACATCCATCTGACAGCTCGCAATTCTAATAAACAATGTTTTATCTTGGAATCGGCCTGCCGAGATGATGCTCTTAAGAGAAAAGACCACTGCTAATTGAATCGGCGCTGATCTATCGCACAGCTGGGCTACACTTCGAGCTGACGCCAGTGATCACATCATCACAGGACCCATGAAACTTCTCCATCAAGATGGACCACCGAGCACTGTCAAAGCTACCAGATAAAGACTGACAGACCTCGAGAGCGCATTAATTCCCGTAATACGCAAGACAAGCAAGCTACGCCATGCTAATAACGCACACCAGATGTCGTGCTAACATTTGAAGCAAACATACAAGTGTGAGGCCATCAGGTCATTGATCATTTATATGGAAAATCATTCCACTGCGACAGAAATCCCTGATATAATAAGAATTGATTGCTATGGGTTTCGTTGTATTGTTGGCGTGGGGGATGAAATGTTGTCAAGGTGACACTGACAGTTAAATAATGCAAGAGTTCGACAAGACTGTCCCTGAACCCAAGGACAAACTTCTTGTTGATCGTTCCTGAGCACTTTTGGGAGAAGGGAGAACATCAAGAGTGTGCGATCTAAAGCACTTTTGTCTTTATGTTTATACGTAAACCACTTTTGCCGTACCCGTGAAGACAACAATACAACCCAATCCATGTTAGAAACACTCCTAAAAATAAAGGTTTTCACAGCCATAGAAAAACTATTTTTGATTCTCCAAATAACCTTTTCTGAGTGTGAACATTTTAAACACCTAAATAACCTTGTTCCACTATAAAGAACTTTTCCAACAATGGAAAGATTGTACACTATTAAAAATTCTTAAGTTCTTTAAAGGCTTAAATGGTTCCATGAATAAAACTTTAACTTTTTCCACTGCACAAAAGGCTCTTTATAGTGGAAAAAGGTTCTTTAGATTAATAAAACGTGCTTCCCACTAAGAAAATAACTGTTCTCTCAAAACCAAAATTGGTTCTTCAATGGCATCATTTTGGGAAACTTTATTTTTACCAATGTATGGATGTTAAAGATTCTCTATGAAACAATCAATGCCAAAAAATAAGAAAATTTATTTTTAAACCTTGTGGCAAAAATGCAGCCAGAGGCTTCAAAGTAAGACTTGGAATGAATATTTGGCCCCTAAAATAATAAACAGGTACTTGGTTTAAAGATTTTGCTAATTGCCGCCATATATTTCTCCTGACAAATGCAGAATCAAAGTAGCGGGGGTGTTTCTATTGACCCGATGCCTTTGATATGGTCATCATAATCGCCAAATGGGAGGTTGTAACTCAAGGCACATGCGTGCCTCAACGTCAACTGAGCCTGATTAAAACTCCATTAATCACCCTATAGATTACCATGCCAAGCTCTCTAAAAAGGGCATTGTGTCAGCTACCGCTAAATACGCTAAGTTTAAAGGGCGCCAAGCTATCTGGACTGGCCATGTGTTCAATCAAAAGTTTAATGGCGGCCATTTGACCTCCTCATTGACTTGGGAGATGATTTACTGAATTCAACACTAGTAAAAGCAAAGCTCAACTTTACAAACACAGGAAGTAGAAATAATGATCATAACATCCCCAAACCAAACATCTCCATTCATAGGTCTCCCTGAAACACCTGAAAGTCCTTCCCCTTGGAGATTCTAAACAAAACTGCATGCCACAAACTTCCTTTATCTGCAAACTGCCAATTAATTCCCCCGTTCACTAAGATTATGAGTAAACACCGGCTCCAACTTTACACCCGACTACTGTGCTTTTACCAAAGGTGTTTACTGATTGACTGAGGCTTATCCATTTAAGCGTGAAAAGCTCCAAAAAGACAACCCCCAACCCTCATTTAAAAATGCCATTTGTGGCATCTGTTCTCTTTTGTGCAGTCAGTGCCATCAAACCAATCCCCCCCACCCTGCAATCTGATACGGTTACCACAGAGAGCATCATTAAATACTAAAGGACAGAAATAAAGCCGGTGGGACCACAAAAAAATAAAAAGAGGGTGGGAGTGGGATTGAAGCCCCTCAAGCTGTATCACCTTGTTTATAAAAAGAAATCTGTTTTTGCTTTTTGTGCATTAAAATTCAACCAAAAATACTAAATAAAAATCTAAATAAATAAAAAGAATCAGAATCATTTAAGTAACTATAGTGTATTCATTTAATAAAAAATGACTTCAGTCCCATGCATTGAACCTGATTATCTAAATTATTATTGCTTTTAACTACAAAGTTTTACTACCTAAAAACTTGTACAAACAGGCTTTATGTTTTTAAAGCAATTTTCTATTCTATTTGGTTTTTGTGAAATTCACCCCCCCAAAATACACTCACCATGAAGTGACTCTATAAAGCTCATTCACTAAACTCTTCCCTCTTAGTAATGAGGTAGAAGTCCAACCGTCAGCACTGAATCTCCTATTGTTACCTATACACGTGGACAAGCCTATATTTGAAAAGCAGTATATAAGCCCTCTGACCATTACCCTCTAGAAATACATATATAATGACAGGGGTGTAATGAAAACATCACAGACCTGCCGGTCAACACACAACCTTCCCAAACATCACCAGCATACTTTTACCAACTTGTGCTTGTTGCTACTGATCTACCGCAAATAAAACCGCTTTGAATGTGTTTGATGTCAGTTACCGTCAATGAAACCATGTTGGATGTTTTGCGTAAAAACACAGTAAGAACATCAAAGAAACTCGGAAGAAAATGGATGCACTGCTAAATGGCATTTTGGGGGTTATATATATATACATGTTGTGCCATTTACATATATATATATATATGTTGTATTATTCAATGCAGGTAGGGTAAATGGATTTTGATTGAAGCATGCAAATATCAAGGGCTGAAGGAAGCCATATTAGTGTGCATATGAAATTAGAGCAATCCATTTTTCCCTGATTGATCGATCACTCAAACGCAGCTGAGCAAACAAAGAGCTCAGTTCTGAGGCCACTAAAATGGATGACTGCACTGCAGGGAAATGTCTCTCTCTTCATATTAAACCCACTGAGATGGTCTTCTGAAAGACGGATTCATCCTATCGTGATTGACACGAGCGTTTTAAAAGGACAAAATGGTGTTTATGAAAACCACTTCACCCAAACTGAATACTGGCTTTCTTATCTCTTGTGAAACATAAAATGATCCTTTGACAAATGTCCAATGTCCAACTTTGGATCCCATTGACTTTGATTGTATGGACACAAAAAGCAAAAAGCAAAAAAAAAAAAAAAAAAACATCTCTCAAAATATCTTTTTATGTGTTCATACAGATTTGGAACAACCTGAGGGTGAGTAAATGATGGCAGAATTTTAATATTGGATTATCAATCCTTTTAAAAATGCTTTTTTAAAGAGTCCCACGCACAGTTGTCTAGTTTCGCCTATTTCAACTGTGGGAAATCTCCACGTGTGAACTGTCAGGGCAGCTCTCCAACAGCACGCGCCTGAAACATTCAAGCTCTTGTATTGCAACTTGACAGCGTGCCTCTCTGGTCACAGGCCAAGACAGCATTACAGCACACTGCCAAGAGCTTTTTAAGAAACACCAGCAGTAGGGGGAATGACAGAGGAAAGTGAGATGGCAGAAGAAAGAGAGAATGAAAGCGCACTCCTGTTGGGCCGCCTGCCAGAACGCCACACTTCAGGGATATCCAGGAACAAAAGACTTATGTCAGGACAGAATTCCCTAAAGACTAGGGATGAACAAACTAAGAAATTAACTGATGGAGTTGTAGGACCATGTCTGAGGGTACAGCTTGGCTCACAGCAGGAGACTATTGACAATAAGGGAAGATGAGGACAATAGCTTTCAAAAGAAGTAGAACGGAATGAAAAGAAAAAAAAAACAGAGGCCTAAAGTCTTTTGTACACATTTGGAAGAACGCAAAATCCTCTTGTGCTCAAAAAAATAAATAAATTGTATTAGATATCTTAGCATATATATATATATATATATATATATATATATATATATATATATATATTTTTTTAATTTGAAATCAGTAGAAATTAAAAGCCAGCATAACATACTATCATTATTTATAATTATATAACTTTTTTTTTTACATTATGGACATGAAAATATGAAAACACACCATAAAAAATATTAATACAATTTTTTTTTTAAATCTAGACTGAAATAAGCATAGTTAAAGGCAGTTTATAAATGCTACCATCATTTATGAACACTTAATTTAATAATATAATAGCGTTTTTTACGTTAAGGTAATGAAAATGCAAAAACAAGAAATCTTTTTGCAATATGGTAATGAGAATTAATGGGGAATAGAGCTTAATTTAAGTAAATAATATCAAAATCTCAGAAATCTTTAATAGTTGTTTAAAAACAGTTTTTTTTTTCCTTAAAGCACAATAAATCTTTGATTTCTTTTTTTTTTTTATTTTGGAGTGATCTGGACATATTTTGTGAAAATCTCCAGACTAAAATTACACTCAACAGTGCTGTATGAAGTGACTCTAGCGCTCAATCACTAAACATTTCCCTCTCATTAAAGAGGTAGAAATCCAACCCAATTCTTTTGTACACTTTAGGGAGAACACGTATTCCTGTTGCGCTCGAGAAAACTGGATTAGATGTCCTATTCAGAGCCGATAGCATTTCAGTAAGCTGAGATGAGTCTGTTTTAGTGGGTCCAGGGTTTATGAACATGTAAAGACTACAATTCATCTCATGATCTGGTACTCCTCAAATCATGCAGAGATGAATGAAAATATGCTGTTATACTGCTTTTGTAGGTCACTGGTGATAAAGTGAGAGTAAACACAAAGCCTGCGAATGCCTGACATACTAAAACCTCTTGAGATTAATGACAAGTCAGAGAAATATAGATGCAAACCTGTTTGAATGAGTCATCGAGGCTCCAATCAGCCAGTCCGTTTGGTGTGCTGAACGATTGTTGGTCAGGAAGGGAGTCTTCAGGCTCGTCTTTCACCTTAGTGGTCGGCGACAGGGGACGTTTTTTAGCAGCGGATGGCGATGCGGCATAGACAGGGAACGTATACGGAGGAACTCCGACAGACGCTTGCTGGAGCGCAAGACTTTGCTTCCTGAGGAACTCCAAGCCTTCGCTTTCCTCTTCTTCGCTACCGTCTTCCCCATCCATCATCTCATCGTCGTCGTATTCGTCCCCCTCGGACCCTCGTCCTCTGTCCATCTCATCAGTGGCATCTTCCTCATGTACTTGGTCAGAGACGGTTTTCATGGGCCCCCTGGCAGTTTGAGGCCCCTGGCCAGCTTTCAGCGCTCTGTCTCTGGAGTTCTTGTAGAAATCAGGGGTAAATGGGGTGCCCTGAGCTCTGGAGGCCATGATCGCTTGCTGTGCAGCCAGCTGCTGGGCATACAAAATATGAGCTTCCCTGAGGTGTCTCTCCTTGCGCTCCATCTCTAGTTTAGCTTGCTGTTGTCTCTGGAGCTGCTCCATAACCGCCTCCAGTTTGACTCCAGCCGCACCTCCAAAAGCTACCTGGGAAAATGCACCAGCCAGACCACTGTCCTGAGACAAGCTGGGCTGGATTGTGGATAGAGGGAAATAAGTAAATTAATTTGGTAAATATATATATATTTTTTAAGCTAATATCATTTTTTCCACTTAAAAAAACTTTTTTTTTAGGATGAAGAATGTACGACATACTATACTAAAACAACAGTTCAATATGATCAACTTTTAAAGGGCTACTTCAACGCTCAATTTTTTTTTTTATAATAATAATAATAATTGTGTCATTATTTACTTAAGTTGTTCAGAACCTGGAAAAAAAATTACTTTCTTCTGCTGAATTTGGAAAAATGTGAGTAACCAGACAATTTCCCTCATACTATAGAAGTCAATGGGGACCAGCAACACTTTAGTAACACATATTCTTTAAAATATAATATGTAGTGTTAAACAGAATAAATAAAATCATACGATTTGAAACAACTTTAAGGTGGAAAATTTCTGACCAAATTTTCGTTACGGGTAAAAATACACATACATAAACATTTGAAAATCTAAATTTCTAAAGTTACGTTTTTTTAAAACGTTCAAGCAACACAACAACTAATATGTAAACAAAACATCACACTGTTTATAAGCCACTTTAATTATTTTAAAAACCTACAGCATTTCCTTTTAAGGCATTAGGGTTCGAATTATTGACGCAATGTCAAATAATCAAACGACGTGGTCGAGAAATTCAAACTCAATTCGAATCAGATACAAATAGGACATAAATACGTGTAAACAAATAAGAACAAACGAAATGGAGAAGGAAAGTCACATGTGTTTAATTTAAATGAAAAAGAAATACGTTAAGCGTAAGCAAATCATCACAACGGACATGACTGGGTGGAATTAGAATTAATTTCGCAAGAATTTTTAATTCGCATTAACAGTATTTACATGTCCCAAAAAGATTAACGTCGCATTCCGCGGCTCGCCTGTTGACCAGAAGGCCAACCTACCTTTGACCCCCCCATTGAGACGACCAGTCGTGATAGGAGGACCGGATGTCCGGCCAAAACGGCGTGTCTCTTTACATTTTATTAAATAATTAATATTATGCAAAAACCAGTCGATTTATGCTGTTACTTTTTAACTAATTAAAGCACAGTCTGGTAAATGAGCGAAATAACAGAAGACGTTCAATTCACAGTCGAATCATGGCTGCCCAAAAGTATGGCGCTCTTCCAGAAACAATTAAGCTATTAAAAAAAAAAGAGAACGAACACACGACGCAACAAAGTATCGCGTTCTGACGGAAACAAACGGAGATGTTTTTGACTTTTCGAATCAGGCAGCACGCGAACTTTATCAACTAATAAACAGCTCAAGTTGCATCATCAGAAAAAAAATCTTGAAATCATGACGTGTACAATGTGGATTATCGCTACATATAATAGCTTGATCATTCACACGAAAGTAATTATAAATACTGACTCATTGGGTTTATATAAAAAATCTTTAATGTACATGCAATATTTTATACACTCGATGACTGCTGATTAAATATTACAGTAGCTTATCAATACATTCAACAGGGCTCTGTGCCAGCAGGACGGAACTCACCACTTGCGCTTTACTGCTACTGGAATTGTCCACCATCACTCTTTTCCTAGATAAACCACCGTGCGTGTTTTGCTCAGCGCACCGAGTCCGTGTTCATCCACCCGAACGTGTAATATCCCCTCCGATAGAACGGTAATAAACCTCTCGGTGTTTACAGAGGGGGAAAAACACTCGACACGGGGGCCAGCCAAAGGGGAAACGCCTGACCTCACCTCCCGAACTGCGCGCTGAGGGACTCCCAGAGTCCCCTCGACTTTTCCTCCTCCAGCCGGAGCCAACCTCCCCCCGCACATTAACGCACATTTAGATCCCGCCCCACTGGCTCGTGCAACAAGTAACTACGTTCTTACGTTTCCCCTTTGCAAACAGCTAAGTAAAATATTTATAGCACAAAAAACGATAGGAGTTAACATACACTTGCATGTCTGTTTAATGTATTTAATATGACACTGCCATTTATTGACTTGAAACTTTGACCACAAATTAGCCACACACACACACATATTATATATAGCTATATATATATATATATGTGTGTGTGTGTGTGTTTGTGGAATCGTACGATTAATAATTGTTAATTTTCGTTCTTCTATTAAAAAAAAACGTGTATATATATATATATATATATATATATATATATATATATATATATATTATATAATTTTTATATTCTATAGAAGAACGAAAATTAATCGCACGAGGGAAAAAAAACGTTTTACCTAAACTGTTTTTATTCATTATGCACACAAAAACTTTCAATATTTTGATTATTTAACTTTTTTGATATGGTTTAGTTTGAACGCATTCCTGCTGCGCCCTCCATTGGTTCAAAAGGGCTATGACGTTTCCTAAATAATTATAGCTGGTTTCAGGCAGAAAAACAAGAACTGTTTACCATCCACGTTGTTTTTAACGTAACGAAGGGCGCAGCGGATTTTACCTTTAATGTGCGAGACTTCCGGTGTTGGGCGCTTCCAGTTATTTTAACGGTGCAAAAACTGTCTGTTACGCTGCTAAATTTCATATTAAATTTATTGTCGTAGTAACCTAATCATAAACCCCCAGGTTTGTAGCGTAAATGATTATTATTCTGTTCACATTAAAGAAACGAAACTTTTGCACATTCATATGTAACTTTTTTTATTGTTTATTAATAAATTCCAAATAAAATAAAAATTAACTAAATTCTTAATGCATTTAACAGAAATAGTTTTCCATGCAGAAATACAAGGATGATAGATTTTTCTGTGGTTATTCATTATAACCCTTAAACAAAACTAAATAGGTTAATACAAGTCTGAAGCAAAGCCTGAGGCATCAGAGAAAACCACAAGATTGAGTAAAGATAGATCTCCCTTTATTATGTCCACATATATTTTACAAGCAAAAGAGCATAATAAAGGCCAATTAAATATAACACAGACACCATGACATGAGGCAAAGACTTCAAGTACAGTGGTCTACTCAGTCCAGACGAGAGCAGCAGTC
Source organism: Carassius gibelio (assembly GCF_023724105.1). Lineage (NCBI taxonomy): Eukaryota > Metazoa > Chordata > Actinopteri > Cypriniformes > Cyprinidae > Carassius > Carassius gibelio. The sequence goes on along the minus strand of NC_068395.1, from coordinate 9,793,961 downwards.
TCCTGGAAGACTGTAAGTAAAAAGTAAAGATGCACTTGTTAAATCAAGTAAGGAAACACATCTCGCAGTTGCTTAGAGGTTGAACTGCATGCTGTTATACTCACCACAATCGCAGACATCTATGCTTTGTCAATGCCAAGCTCTTCAGGTGTAGGGATACCGAGCTCACCGAGGGTAGGCTGCAGCTCTTGGAGAACATAGGGGTAGATCTCTTTGTGTGGGCCAGATTTGTCCTAAAAATTTAAAATCTTGTTAAATAATACAGCTTCAAGACAATTCATGTCACCATGTTGTATTCTGCTATTATCTAGAAAGATTTACTGACCTTGACTGCCTCGAGGATGCGGATGGCACTGGCCAAATCGTTTAGCCTCCGACAGGCCCTCAGAGCTGCCTCCAGGATCTTTGGCTCAGGTACCAAGTCATAACCGATCAAAGTGTTCATTCCTGAAGCAAAACAAAGGTGGACATGTATTTACTCTACAGTCAGTTTGAACTTATAACCGAAAACATACTTCCCTGTTCCAAAGATTTTGTCATACATTTTTGAAGAAGTGATACTAACGGTTCAAACTAAACCAGCTTTACAGGTTAGCAGACATTAAAAACAAACAGACGGGTACTGTTATTGGTGGAAACCTGTTCTGTCTAATGGTGCAAGTAAAATATAAATGAATGATTTTAAATGTAAAGCGTTTAAAAGTATATGTAATAAAACAATTTATATATTTAAGTTTGTATACTGATTTTTCAGAGGTAAAAAAAAAAATTGTCAGCAGACAACAAACAAAACACTTCAGTGGAGATAATGCACTATAGCTTGCTACTGAATTCACTTTCAGAAATATAGCAATCTTAAAAAGCAACATTCAGATTCTAAATTCTCATTTTACAAGCTGAACAGTCGAATGCACAGCTGCGGATTCAATAACAAGGTCAAAGTGCCTTCGTCACCCACCTTTCCTCAGCTCCCAAGCATCAATGTCTGGCTTATTGAAGTAAGTGACCCAGCGGGCATCAAACTCTTCATCTGTCTCCTGTTTGCCATGTGAATAAGAACGAGCAGCTATTGAAGCTGTGGAGACAAATACCAGAGACAATCAGAAGCAAAAATTACTCACTTTATCAGCCTTAGAAAAGGACATACAGACAATAATAACATGGTCACAGCCAAAGTACTTCCTGGAAGTACTGGAAGCATGAAAGGGCAATAAATCTAATCCAAAATCATTTCATGTTTCACTGATAGTGAAAAACACTTAATAGTGCAGTCAGTGACATTTTGCATACAGGCCTTGTTCCAGTTGGAACTTGTCCAGTGCTCTTGTTTGATGACCTATGTTTGACTGGTACATGGTGCTTTTGGAAAGTATGATTTGGGCTAATGCTTATCTATCTGCTAAAGAAGGTCAGACAAAAAAGTTCAACTGATATCTCCAAAACGAGACGTATAATTCAAAACATGCAAAGTAGACGTTTGTACGTTCATAAAGTGAAGTACAGTCTTATGACACTACATTTGCATACAAGGTGTGGGTTATCATAGAGGTCAGTGCACTGTCATTGAAAATATTCTGGCTGATAGCATTAGCTACACCGACGCTTTATATTCACGGAAGAAGAATGTAAGCGCATTCTTCATTCAAGCAACCTTGCGCCGCACGTAGTCATTTAATGTATAACAAAACTGCGACATGATTGTTTATGTAAACCACACAGGCTGTTTGAAGAGCGGTCAAAACCCACGTATATACACAACAGACTAACGGTTTCAATGAAATGTCAATCTGACAGAAAAAAAGTGTCAATCTGAGATGCTTTCAGTTTGAGTGCAACGTTAGCGTTTCCTCCTCGCGCTGGGCCGAAGCCTCACTCTTGCGGGTCATTACAAGGACACTGATAAAATGTCTAAGTTACAGGACTTCATAAATGACTGGGGAAACGCAACTGTCATATGGATATGCAGTTATAAAAATTTAGACTTAGATTGTGATAACTTCTGAAAGGTATAACCTTCCTCGCAAGGCACCGGTGCGGCTTTGGCTAGCTTACGTGCTAAGCTAAGTCCAAGGTGTTTCCGTTAACTCTGCCTCTTACTGTGGTTTTTCTTATTAGCGGTTTCATAATTTATGGAAATCCTGCATTTACCTGTATATTGTGGCCGTGTCCTTGTTAAACTCCGAGCACCGGAGACTGAGAGTCGAAGGGCGGCTCTGAACATGGTGCGGCTCACCGGGCTTAAGCGCAGCTGGGACTGAAGGATAGCCGACCTGCTGGCTGCTACTGCTAACCCTATGCTGCTAACACGAGACTGGCGTGTGACTGCGCATGCGCACTGACTGTGCGAGCGTGGACTGGCTGCGTGTGGTAATATATAGCTAGAGGGTTTGCTAAAGAGATTGTAAAAGAGCACGAACAACAAAATTTAAATTTCTGTACTGTATACAAATCACAGTCCTTCTCTATGAGCTGAGAAAAACGTACGGCAACTGCAATATTCTGGATTCATTCAAACACAAGCAGTTCGTAATAATTTATATGGCTTTTAAATGCCATCATTAGTAGGCAACATTGGTGCAATATTACGTCACTGTTATCATATAATTACTTTGATCGAAATAGCTCAGTTTCATTACATATGCAGATTTTGCTATCGTAGCGTTGATATAATTTAACTGAAATAAAAAGGTATATCTTTCGTCTCTTATTGAAAAGTTAATGGTAAAAATATGTTGCCAAAGTGCTATAGTTTTTAGCTTCTAACATTAAATGTGAATTTCATATAAAGATAATGCTTGATACAGCAACAAGCATGTTTCCAAAATAGTTGTTCTCACCAGCAGGGGGCTGTATTACATTTCATAAAGTAAACATTGGGTTATTAGAGTTATCAAAAACTAAAACTAAACTAAGTGCAGTCAAATAATTACATTAATTTAAGTTTAAGTTTCTTAAAATAATTTAAAGTTAACTGAAATAAAATAAATCGTTTTTACCTGATGTACAAAAAGAATTAGTAAAAAAAAAGAAAAAAGAAAATGATGTAAAAATGTAAACATGAATGATTTTATACATTATTTATCCTTAATTATTATTTAAAAAAAAATAACAAAATTTACAAAACACAGCAAAATTACAAAAAAATATTAAAAATTTAATTATAATGGCAAAAATGTTAACAAAATATTAATAGAATCTATAATAGTATCCCAATCATATATATGGTAAAACCAACAGCATGAGAGCAAATATGAAAAACACTGATCAGGCAAAATAAAGTAGTGTGAGAAATATCAGACAATAAATTATTTGTTTTTATATTTTATTTTATTTAATTGTATTTATTTGTCATTTATTTACAGACTATTATGAAGTAATACTAAAAGAAATCAGATGACCATGCATTTTATCACTCTGATTATACATTCACATCTATTGCATCCTGATATGGCCACATTATACAACAGTTAAGCAAGTTATAAATAAGCACAAAAGACTTTATATGAATTCCTCCCTTTTATAGTAACATTTTGTCACTGTTTCCAGAGCTGGAATTTTGTCCTGTCCCAGTGCAGCTCTTTTAAGACTGGGGAGATCATGAGAACAAGGACCCGCAGGTCTTTTTTCTGGCTTTCCAGCCCCCTGTGCTCCATCTGGCCATTTGCTTTCCTCTGAGAGAGCGTTTATTTTGTCTGGAGGCTGGTATCCCGGTTCCTGTGGGTCCAGCGGTTCTTTGGAAAGAAGAATACAAATGGAAGGAAGAGTTCTGTGTACGGTCATCTGAACCGGGCTGCTCTCCTGGCTCTCCCACACCTCAGTCACTGTCCTGTACTGGAGCTTTGACAGCTGGTGTAAACCCTGTACTTTCCGTTTCATTATCTCCGCACAGGTGATAGTTTTGGTGACCGCCCGGCCCGTCCCGCTGAACACGACCTGCGATGCTGGAGCCCTGTGTCCATCACCTTGAATTCGAGACATGGCAAAACCCAAAAGGTTTCTTATCTTGCTCCCTTCCTTCACACGCATTTCCAGAACCTCAGACGCCAGTCCTGGGATTGGACATGGGATTGGTTCCCCTGTGGAACAGACCTTCCTGAATCCATCTGGCTTTGGTTTGCTGGAAGACCCAGTAGGATTTGTGGGATTGAGTTTAGAGGGTTTGACAGATGTGGTGCATTTAGATTGTGTGTTATTATGAAGCTCTCGGTTCGGCATAAACATATTTATAGGTTGTTTTATATGTTTTTCGGGGTGAAAAACTTAGTACCACTTGATAATAATTCCCAGAGCTGTGTAATTTCTACCTTCAGAAAGATGCAATACATTCTGTTGCTTTCCAGCGTAAGAAATGCACAGGCATGAAGGAAATCTTGGAATGCTCTCAGCGGCTAAATGTTGTGTGATTCCCAAAGCTCTGAACTGAATGACAAGGTGTCATTTACTTCATACTCTCTGGCTGTTGACATGAAGGAAAGAAAAAAATATGTTCTGTAAATCGAGCAAATTCATCAAAGCTGAAAGTGCTGAGTATCAGCAATTTCTCAGTCACTACCTCTGAAGCATATTTCAGTCTCCGTGAGAGAGCTGTAACCAAACAAGACAAAAAGACGATGATTTCAGAGACAGAACCACGGTTTTAGTCAAAATGAACCATCATTTGAACTTTTATCTTAAGTCAGCATGTAGTTTATGGATGCAACCAAACAGATGCTAGCCAGATACACACAAAACACAGAAAAAACTAAATAAAAATAAAAAAAAATCAAATGAAAATAAAATGAAGTAACATAAACAACAATTAAAATGAAATAAATATTTGTAATAAATAATAATAATAATACAATACACGTGTATTTAAATATACACACAAATAAAACTTAATATAAAATAATACACATTTTAAAAAAAATTCAAACAAAATAAAAACAAAAACATCAAATGAAATAAAAAACATAATAAAATGTTATAATTATAATAATAATAATTATTATTATTCTTAAATGTACTTAATAATAAAAATGTATTTAAACATAGGATCACACTCAAACACTCATACTTAACATTATTCAACAAACATTAAAATAATGCAAATAAAATTACTACTACTACTAATAATAATAATATAAAAGCCAAATGTATGTGTAAATTTAAATGCAATTACATGCAAATAAAATAAACAATACAAAAAAACCCCACATTCAATGGGGATAAATAATAGCCATATAAAGCCAAATGTATTTAAAAAAAATAAAATTACACAGTAATTAAAATCAAATCAAATTGAATAACATGTAGGAAAACTTTATGAAACGACCAAATTAATGTCAAACTGAATCGTTTAGTCATTCGTTTACCTTCTCTTAGAGTTCTGCAGTAAGGTGAAGTTCTGTATGTGGTAACGTCTGCTCATAATCTGAGACCTTTCGTCTATTTACTCTTAAGTGGTCCCTACCACACTCCAGAATGCACTGAAGACCCAATCTGAGGCTTGTGAGGGACACAGAGAGGGAGAGGCGGAGAGCCGAGCATCTCTTAAAGGAACAGTCACTGTGTCTGGCAAGTGCTCTGTCCTGAATTACAAATTTCATCCTGGTGAATGCTTTCCCGAGTCCCCCTTTAAAATTCTCAGTGTTAATGAAGTCCTGTCAATCAGCGTGTGTCTGTGGATGATTAACATGCGTGACTGATTAAGGCTGAGAGTTTAAAACCACATCCTCCCATGCATGACGGCACAATACAGCCGCGAAACAATTTTCTACATAAGCACAGTTGACTTATGCCAGGCATCTGCTTTTAAATATGGCTTTGGGCCAACTTAATAAATTAGGAAATTGTGTTTAAAACTAAAGCTATAAAACTTGCCTGCTAAATTGATACAGCACACATCAATGCAGGTCAAGAAACTGGCATTTACCGAGTAAGAATTCACTGTTGTTCAAAGGGGGCTGTTTCGTCAGGTCTGTTTCTGCATCTTCTCCCACAGTGACTGCTGAACGCTCTCGAAGTGTTAGAGCCCCGAGGCTGTGATTTCAATCAGAGAAGAAGGCCATGCAGTTCTGCTTGACAAAATGCACAGTCTGTATCCCGAAGGGGAGCATCCAACATTCTAGAGACGGGGATGACAGGAGGCAAGGCAAGCTTTCTGTTCAATGAGACCAAGAGCAGGAGGAGTAAGAAGCACTCTTATACACTGTAAAAAATATAAATACTTTTTGTATGTGTGATGGTTCATGCAGGCATGTGTTTCTCCATAAAAATAAGGCAATTAAAAAATAAATGTTTATAAATTTTATAAATATCAATACATACAAAAATAATACCTGAATACAAAAGAATGTATAATTGTGTTTATTATTTTACTACTTTGAAATATAATACAAAGTTATGCTCAAGTGTAGATAACTTTCTCCATAATTAATGATTCATAATTTAGAAAATAGCTTACTGTAAAATACTACATATTGTATTTAAGATTTAAATAAAAATAAATAGTTAATAATTTAACACAAAAATGTGCATGATTGATAACAAAAAGAAAAATACCTTGAATTAAAAAACGGTTCAATATAAATAGTTATAAGATTATTAAATATTATTAAATATTTAGAATTTAGAAATTATATTTCATATAAAATAATTCATAATGTTTAATCGTAAAAAAACTATTTTAACAATATTTACATTACTAATTTATACAAAAAAGTATAAATAACTGTACATTTTAATTGAATAAGTATTAAAATAAAATACTTGTAATTTAATAAATGAAATACATTTTCATGTCAAGTATGTTTACATTTAAAAATGACATTATCATTTAGAATTAAATATAATATTTAAAAATATATATACATTTTACTTTTGCTTAAAAAAAGCTATTTATAAATATAATTAATAGTGAAAATGTATTATAATGTATAATAAAAGTAATAATGTTTATTACTTTTTAATGTTTATCTACCACTATTTTTTTTTTTTTTTTTTTTACAGTGTATAAATGATCTGGAGTGTATTTATCTGACGAGTGGACGCTTCAGTGATGTTATAGGACCGGTTACAGATCTGCTGGTAAAACTGGGCCTTTCAAGTGCACTGCCAACCAGACGCTCTTGTTTAGTAAGCTCCCAGAACAGATAAAAGCCAGCATGTTGACAATTACTGTTTCAATGACTTTATCAATCTCCATAGACGACACACTCTCACAGCCGTTATCTGCCCGACAACAGAAACCCAGCCGCAGGGCCTCTCTGGCACATTTCTTTGGAAGTCTTACTAATTTAATTAAAGGGAAATTAGGTCTCAAAGAGGAGCTCTGCAGATTGCAACACCCCGAGGGAAATGAAGTCAGAATGAAGTTTGTTTAATGGTGTGAGGAGACTGAGTAGGGCTTCACTGAGAACTTTGGTTAAGGAGGCAATCTCGCTTACAAAAAAAGGAATCACTTTTTGCTTCACGTCCGCTGCTGTGGAAGGATAAATTGTGCAGCAGTCAAGAGCATTTCAAAAACAAACTGTAACTGCAAGTTCCTCTGTAGCGAGAAATATGCAAGCTTGAAAACTGCCCGGGTAATTTTCTCGCTGATGAAAACCTGGAAAAGGGCTCCTTCATGCCTCACTTGCATTCTGGAACAGTTCTCCCTCACGGCTCGGACCGAGTGCTCTTTGAACACTTTATGCTGAGGCTGTCAGAACGACTCGAGCCGGGCTGTACTGAGGTGTGTTCAGCCGTGATCTGCACTTGTAAAACATTTGTGAGGGTCAAAGCATTCAAATGTTTCCAGAGAAAGATAATAAGCACGTTCAGCCAAGGGTAGAGAGAGTCAAAGAAAAGAGAAGAGAAAGTGGATCATTTAAGCAAAGTAGTGATGTCTACATTAATGAAAGATGTGCTGAGCATAAATCCAATTTCCCGTCGACTAGAAGAACAACTGATGCACTTTAGAGTAAATGATGGAGAAAAATCATACGCACATTATCATACAAAACCGCTTTCGTAAATCAAAACAACATTTAGCCTAGGAAGAAGCAATTTAGTCAGAGTGGATAATCGACAAATTAAAGCTAACAAAATATTGCACTTTAAAACAAGAACAGGGAACAAGTATATTTTATGTGACATAAATAGTTTTTTATTTAAATTTTTTCATAAAATGAGTGTTACGTTTATGTCTGATTTAAATCAATTTTGTATAGGACCTTATTAATGTATTTACAATGTTAAATGACTATTGTAAGCATCATAAAGTATGTATTTATATATTATACATTATATATATTATATATTTATACATTTTTCTTAATTATTTGTATTTATTAATATCATATATATATAGTATAATAGTTATTGTAATTGTCATAAATATTTAAAATATAAAATTTAATAAATTATTATATATTACAATTATATATTAAATATATTAAAATAATGTAATACATATATATAAAAGTTTGCTGATATTGTTAACTAAATACAACATTTGTATTAATATTTTAACTTATTAATATAATAAATAATAATAAATAGTACATAATATATAAACAATAGTAAATGCAATGTCATAAATATTATACAAATATATAAATAAAAAGAAAATATGTTATACAATTAGAATTATATAATTAGAATTATATAATTATATATTGCACACACTATTGATGAATATATATATATATATATATATATATATATATATATATATATATATATATATATATATATATATATATATATATATATATATATATATATTTATAATTTCATATATAAATATTTCCAGATATTTATTTTACATACATTTATTTATAGTTCCATAATTTACATTTATTTAAAATATAATGTAAAATGGGAGAAGGAAGTGTAGGGGTCTTGGAGCAGATGCGGGCCTCATGTGGATGTAGCGCACTGTTATGAATTATTACGTGTTTCTGCTTCAGAGGAGAACAGACCCGCTGGCTAAACCGAGAAGTCGAAACCTCCTTTGGGACTCCGGGATTCAACACACTATTAATTTTTGTAGGGGTCGTGACAGATAACAGAATGACAATAGACCCATGTGCGCGCACAGGCATTTAACACCATTATGGGGACTTTCCATTGACATCTTCTGTTTATATAAAATTAATTATATTTCTAGGGTAGCCTATACACCAGCCACTCATAGTAACATTTTGGCAGGTTTAGATTTTAATTAAGACACTGTTTAATCCCTTTATATCCTGTTTTCATTGTTAGGGCTGTTGAGAGGTCTTCGTAATGCAGGTCACTTTAGTTTTACTGTCATTGTGGGATCATTTGGTCACAATACATCCAGTATTCTGGCATCATTTACAAAGTAACTCATTCATAACATGCTCTAAATTAATTGCCGACAAACAAATATAGGCCGTATGAAACCATGACCCTCCTTTAGATTAGTTTTTCGACATCGACACAATCATATGTTACATTTCTCACCTGTAATGCGTCTTTTATTGGTAGTCTTCTCCAGTTGAAGCTTCTGAAAAGTAAACGAGAACTCGATGCCTTCAAGTTTGGTGCCTTCTAACAAGCACTTAAACTTGTTAACATTTCATGTTCAGAGGTTAGGATCCAAGACAAGTAACTGGCAACATTCCCATGAAAATGAACTGATGGATAGACTGCATTAGTAAACAAACAGTACATAATAATGCGGAATTGTCCATAATGGTAGATGTAAACACTTTACAATGGCAGGTTTATACAATTATAAGCTTATATACTCAAACCAAAATTATTTTTATGCCATTTTTAATTCTGTTATAGAGCAATAGAGACCCCCAGTGGGCAAAATAGAAATTACACCTTTTCAACCGCTGTAAATTCAACAATAATTTGTCACTTTTTTCATGACGTAAAAAACAAAATCTAAAGCAGTGAACATGATGTAGAGATTAAATGAGAAATAAATTAATAAAATTTTTATCAAAAAAGTTACAAAACGGGTTTCCCTTGTTTCAACGTAAAGATAAACTTGACTGGATGCTAGCATCATCAAAAAAACCTAGTTTGAGGTAAATCTTTCCCATATTCAGTTCATATGTTCCCTTGTAAACTTTCTCAAAGCGTCACAGTGATGAAACGGGTCAGTTAGGTTGACTGTCCCACAGTCACCCGCAAAATCTCTTTCTGTATCTGGACATCCTGTGTGTTGATGTTAGCATCTCCTACCTGGCCATCCTTGTACCTGAGGAAAGATAGACAAAACAGCCAAAATATGCAGAATTTGTAATAAGTCAAGCGATAAAGTGTAAAAAATACTCACACAAAAAAGAAGCATGTGCAGACCAGATCAGAAATCGTGCAAACCCAAATATTTCCATGTTTCTGTAGATCTTTGGAAGTTATTACTGTTGAGAGAAATACAAAATTACTTAACTTTACATTAATAGTGCACAAAAAAAGGAATACATTCATTTTAAGTGAACTCTCTCTTTAGTCAAACAAACCAGTTCCTTAAAAAAAGTAATCTGCCAGTATCAATAATATTAGGATATATACTGTATATCATACAGAATGATTATCATATTATTAAAATATCATGGTATTTACAAGGCAAGGATTAAATTTTTTTTAATACCTTTGCGAGGAGCTCCTCTTTCAAATATAAAGGTAACTGTTTATTTTAATATACATTTATTGTGTAATTATTCTGTAAATTACCTTAATCACAAGAAATATAACTTCATCTCTTCATCTCAAAGAATGAGTCAATCTTTCGTTCATCATCTGGCTCGGCTCGGTGTTCATCTTCAGTTCTCTCTTCACAGCAGTTCAGTCAGTGTACTGTTTGAGTGCATGAATTACTCCGGGATATTGGTTTGTTTGAACTCAGAGGGAGTGTCAGTCACGTTAAAAAAGCTAACAATCTAAGTCATTTGTGGATTAATGTGTATTAGAGACGAGAACCATTTAAAATGATTCAGTTTGATTTGGTGAACTGGTTCAAAAAGATCCGGTTACATCGAATTATTCAAATGAACCGGATATCACAAACTGCTTTGTTTTGAACTCTCTCTCACAACAGACACGGAAGAGAAGACAATGCTGAATAAAGTCATAGTTTTTGCTATTTTTGGCCCAAAATGCTTCAAAATATTCTAACTGACCCTCTGATGTCACATGGACTACTTTGATGATGTTTTTCTTACCTTTCTGGACATGGACAGTATACCGTACACACAGCTTCAATGGAGGGACTGAGAGCTCTCGGACTAAATCTAAAACATCTTAAACTGTGTTTCGAAGATAAATGGAGGTCTTACTGGTTTGGAACGACATGAGGTTGAGTTATTAATGACATAATTTAGATTTTTGGGTGAACTATCCCTTAAGCACTGATTAGCCCTTATGAGTTAGTCTGTACTCAACAGGTTACTGTGTCAGTAGGGCAGCCTGCATCTTAGATCATCAGCTTGGTGCTTATGTTGTCTGTCAAGGCACATTATTGCTTGCAGTTCATTGGATAATGTTTAGCATGTGTGATTTTCATACCAAACTGTTCATAGTTGCTGCTCTAGTGAGTTTCCTCTGCCACATTGATCCATTCAAGCTAAGTGTGGTTAGGCTAGGCTGGTTTGGGAAGTCATCACAGGTTGAACAAAGCTGACAGAAGGGTTGCGCTCATTTCCTGGAGTCTATTCGCAAAGTCGTCTCCATGATAACCTGCGACAACACAATGCAAGAGAGGCAAGTCATTAAACGTCCATTTAGAGTTCATTTGTTTCACCACATATTGATGCTCCATGTGCCGCAAATTACGAAACACTTATAATGCACTTTAAATAACTGCATGTCTGTATTTGATGTGGTGAATTTAATTAGATTTTAAGTGTAGCATTTTTTTTTTTTTTTTACAGATTTAAACTTAATTATTAAAAGTGAACATTAAATATCTTTTCTTTACAGATGTTGTTTGACCTGTAATTACCCTGCACACCTGTTGGATTCTCTAAGAATTTATTTAAACAATAAATTAACAAAAATATGAACTGAATAAAACATAATATGTGCACAAGAATCCATAAAATATTAAACTAGTTCAATTACATTTGTGTTAATTCTGCATTATAATAGAAAATTCCAGTCTTACCTCTTGAGTGAGTCAGCTGACACAAAGAATCTTAATTAGAAACGTGCATCCATATTGTCTAGCCATCCCTGTTTCTCATCTGGCTCCTCTCATGGGTTGCTTTTCTCTCTGTCTCCACTGTCTTCTTTCTCCCTGACAACACTTGACAGGCCGGGCATGCTCAGTGCGTGCCGTTCTGGTCATGAGACCGGCAGCTGACAGCCAGTGTGCTAGTAGCACGAGGAGGGGAGGGGTGAGCAAAAAGACATGCCTGGTAGATCATGGAACAGAAGATCAAATTCAACTCCCTGCGTGTCCCTGACCTGATATCTTCATCTCTTAATGCATTCTGTGTTATACATCGCCTGACTCGCTGTGTGTGTCATTCATTTAATACAGGGTGGATCTGCTGTTTTTTTATAGTGTGTTCTAACCTATTCTATTGTGGGGAGTTGAATTCCATTCTTGTCTGTTTTGTTCTTTTGAATTATGTTGAGTTCTATTCTATTGTTTTTCCAACAGTGTTCTTTTATGGCAGGGATAGGCAACTCCGGTCCTGGAGGGCCACTATCCTGCAGAGTTTAGCTCCAACCGTAATTAAACACACCTGAACAAGGCAATCAGTGTTTTCGGGATTACTAGATAGAGACAGGCAGGTGAGTTTTTATGAGGGCTGAAGCTATACCCTGCAGGATAGTGGCCCTGTAGGACCGGAGTTACCTATCCCTGTTTTATGGTGTGTTAAATTATGTTCTGTTTTGCTCTAGTCTATTGTGTTGAGTTTTGTTTTCTATTCTACATTCTGTTACCAATTATATTTATCTTTTCAGTGTTGTTTTCTATTTAGTTTTATTCTATTCATTTTTTTTATGCTGTGCTCTATTATATTCTTTTGTGGTGAGTTGAATTCCATTATGTGTTCTCATCGATTTTGATTTTCTGTTTCAAGTTGAGTTATAATCTACTGTTTTATTTCATTTCTGTTCTTTTATGTTAAGTTCTATTCTGTTGTGTTATAGCCTGTTATGTTGAGCTGTGCTTTGTTTCTATGCTACTCTTTTGTTTTAACTTGAATTTTATTCTGTGCCGTTCTTTTGTGTGGTGGTAATTTCTGTTTTATTCTGTTGTGCTCCATTCTATTTGCATTTTGTTATTTTGTGGCGAGCTTAATATTATTCTGTGTTCTATTCTATTCTGTTCTTTTGTGGTGCGCTGCATTCTATTTTATTATTTTGCGTTCTGTTCTGTTATTTTATGCTCTATTTTATATTGTTGTATTATATCATATTTGGATCTTTTGAATTGTGTTCTGTTCAATTGTTCTATTCTGTTGTGATTTGTATTTTGTTTTATTCCTTAAGGCAAATCACTAGGCATTGTGTGTTACACTTAAAATGAATTATAGGCAAGCATTACATCTTGGTAGATTCTAAAGCATTTAGATGAATTGTCCTGATGGGCCTCATTTCTCAAGAAAAACATCCTGTTTCAGGTATGTTAAGCTTTCAACAAACTCATTTTCATAATTTACCATTTTAACAAGAACTTTGAGTGGATAAAAATAGGTTGCTTTGTGACAGTACCTCATCATTTAGTCATTTCAGTGGGTGGGGAACAACACAGGACATCTGAAAGAGATGGATGTTGGTGGAGACCGTGTGAGAGATGAAGTGAGCCCATATATAAGGAAAAGGTACAGAGCAAAGGAGATCATGAACACACAATAACTTAGCCTCCCGACAGCTGGAACCATCCCATTTGTATCATGTTCACATAACACTAAGGGTGTTTTCTTTAGATATACATCTTTGCAATACAGATCGTACCAAAATAATTGCTTTTATAATATTCAAGTTATGCCATTTTTGTGATCTCAGACACAATATCCTGGCTTCAGGCACCCGGTAATGTTCATCCTAGACTAATGCAGGTACTGTAGATGTAGCATTAGCACCCACCCAAAAACTGCATAACGTCACTGTGTACATTACGAACTGTCAATGGGTTTTATAATTTTTCCAATGCAATGACATTTATACATTTTATGTGTGGCTTAAGTGCTCAAATATTTTTAAGCCAGTTTATATGGATATTTTTCTTATGCATACGGTTTTTATTATCTTGGATACTTTTTTAAATGCAAATTTCAACCAATATATTTTATTTTCATTCCATAACATAATTGACAAAGGGATTAAGAAGCAGTAATACTAGTCAAATCCTAAAATCGAAGGAAAATACATTTAAATAATTCAGTGTTTTAGTAAATAATTATATAGCTATTAAATAATCAAATAAATAAATAAATAATTTATAAAATAGTTAAATAAAATGAATTACCGTGAATGCCTCAATAATTTGTCTAATATCAGTTCTTAGTGGGATGTATAAAACGGCACATTTGTGCCTGCATATGCCCCAGAGACAAGTGAACTTCAATTGAAAGCAAATGATCTAAATTTAGCTCAACAAACCTAATCTCCCAATGTCTGGAGATACAAAAGACGAGAGGATGTGTCAAACAGAGTATAGAGAAGATAACTTCAGTACAAGAACAGTGCTGGCTCCTGGAGATGTAGATTAATAGTATGGTGTGCATTGAGAGCAGGATGTTTAAATAACCTATTATTTAGCCCATGTAAGTTATGAGCGAGGGTACACAGGTGTATCTTTCCCTTGCATCCTAAGGGGGCGGAATTAAGAGCTAAGAAAGGAAGCGAGGAAAGGAAACGTTGAGGATGCACTAATAAGAAATGAGAAGCACGCTTTGTGTCTCTAAGAGAAATTAATAAAAGAAAATAAAAATCTGATTTTACCACAGAATGTTCTTAAAGAATGCAAATCTTTCTGACAATTATAATTGTATAATATTTAATAGAATAATAATAATAAATTTTTATTTTCATATTAATTTACCACATTATACATGTTTCAGGTCCAACCTTGTCACTTGTCAAGGGCTTCCTTGAGATGTGCCCTTTGACATGGAGAACATACTGTACCAGAGGACAGAAATGGAGTTACAGCCTCCCTAGAAGTGAATCAAGAAGACAGACAACCAAGAAGCATCATGATTTACATAGCAACCAACATTTTTCATTCAACATTTAAAATATGATAGCTAGGGGGCGGAACTGTACAGCCTAATGTTAGACAGAAAGCTATGCATTTTTAAAGGTCATGTCTGCAACACGAGAAATACTTTCTAGTTTGCACATTGAAGGGTAAATATGTGTAGTGAATTTAATGGCAGACTAATTATGACAAACATTATTTGGATGTATATGCAAAGCGTCAGATGATCTGACCTTTCCTAGTCTGTGGAAATGGCATACAGGCAACATATCAAACAGAAGCAGCACTTCTATCATTGGCATCAAAGTTTCAGCTGTAGGCCTTGAGCTATTATTAGTTCTCCAGATGCCTGTAATGGCTGGTATTTATGAAATGACATGAAGGAGTGTTGAGAGCGTTTGGGAAAGTCATATGTTGGCCAACTGTTCTACTGTAAACAGTGCGGAGTGAAACTGAATCGTACAACATTTTAACCAAATGGAATGCCAAATTAAAATATTACAATATGGAAATCTGTTTTCATACAAGAAATTGTTTGTAACTTTTTTTTTGTTCATTAATTCCCAAAATGAAACAATTCACACTCAGTCCTTCATTCAATGTATCTAGTTCCCATGAATCTGCAGGTGGTTTTTTATTGGCTGAAGTAAAAAAAAAAAACATTTGCCAAGTGAAACAGTCCCCAATATATATCATACATTTGTAAAAAAACATGACGGATTGGTATGTACCTCGGTTTTGAGTCACAGTAGGTACGGTTTCGGTATATCGGGGGAAAACTAAACATTAAATTGCTGTTTTAATATTAAATATTGGTTTACTGAACAAATTAAATTTACTTGTTTTACAATTAAAATTCTCTTGCTACGAATGAAATTAAAGGAAAATGCTACGTGACATTTTTATTTTATTTTTGTCTTTCGGCATCTGAAACACTGATTTGATTGATTACATAAAACGTAAGATGTTCAATCATGTTTATTTCGACTAACTAGTAAAGAGGAAGGGATGATCGAGCTACAGTTTGAACTGAGGTCTGTCGCGCCATATCAACGTGCGTCAAAACGGCAGTTATTGTTTGAATTTGCTGGTGGGAGAAAAATGGACTTAACTTGAAAGACAGGACTTTGTTTCTTATCAATTATATATATATATATATATATATATATATATATATATATATATATATATATATATATACGTTCCACTCATGCAGTGGTTAAAACAACCATTTAATTGTTCGGTAAGTTACACACATGCGTAACACGAATACGTGTGTAGTTACACTCGTAATTAATATTATTAAAAAGAACTGTTCAGAACCTGTCTGAATGTCGGAGGAACACGCTGGGCTGAGGGAAGTAGTGCCGGTCAGTTCAGACTGGATAAGTTCAGACAGTGGCGGCGGAAGAGAGCAGAAGTTCCCGCAGGCGCTCATCTTCTGAGGTAAGTTTATAAGGCAGTGAACTCAACAGATCATTTAAACATTTAAACGTTAACTATTCCGAACTGAAAGCACGCTTTAGATGTTTGGAGACTCTTTTTTTTGTTGCTAAAATAAACGTATATTGGGACCATTCCTTAAATGTTTTTAGAAATATAACGTTATATATATATATTATGTTATATATATATATATATATATATATATATATATATATATATATATATATATATATATATATAATTATCCACTTAATTACAAAGTTACAATGTCATTTTCTGTCGAAAATTGAAGCTTAAACTTATTAATTTTTGCATTTAGTTCATTAACCAAAATCAGTTTAGTTAAAACTCAAGCATGTTTTGGTGTTTACTGACATGATAGTTCTTCTTATATTTATACACTATATTTTATTAGTTTGACAAGTTGACTTTTCACCCTGAGATCACAGTTTGCTGGAATGTGTGTGTGATGTGTGTGAGTGTGTTCAGTCATGCATTTAAACACACTCTTCCTTTCTGGCTCAGGCAGTGCTGCCAACGGCTCTAATGTACTCTTGTGAACCATGTGAAACCATAGGATAGCTTTGTGCAAGGATCAGAATCAAATTTAAATCATGTTCAGCCTTGTGAAAAGCAAGTGTGATTAATTGCATTGAATATGCACTTGTAGTGTACTTTAAATCTTAAAAGTATATTAAAAACTATAACTGCAAAATTAATGAAATAAAAAGTGTACTTAAAGAGTTACACTTTATAAACACAAGTACACTTTAAAAAATACTTTGTAATTATGTCATTCATTTTACTTTTACTTTAAAGTACTTTTTAATATTTTTTATTGTGCTTTAAAGAGGTACATTTATTTTGACTAACATACTAAACATTTAATGCTGGATGATAATTTGAACTGTAGTTTGTTATTTGTTTTTATATTTAAAGCTGATATATTTTATATAAGTGTAATTTTATCATTGCAAATGTGTAATTACAAAATCTAATCAAATTTCTAATAGAATTTAATAGAAATGCAATTATATTTAAGTTTATAATGAATGCTTGTCAGTACATTAAGCAGTTAACTTTAACCATATTTCAAAGACAAAAGAAATGACATATAGAGATGTGCTTAAGTCCTACTTAAGTGGGTCCAAAAGGCACTGTTAAGTTCAATTACTTGATTTTAATATAAATTTAAAGTGTAATACATTTTAATTTCATTGCAATTAACATACAGTTAAGTGTCGAAAAACTTTCCATTCAGTTTGCACTTAAGTATATTACTTTAAAGTTTATTGTTTCCATAATACTTATTATTATTATTTTTTTTAAATGCTAAAGTGGGCTTTTTTCAAAAGGGCATTCGTTTTGTTGGGAAATCTTTGTATCTTTGACATCATGACCTTTTGTGTGCAAAAAGAAAGTCAAATGTGTTTCCAAAGGCCTGAAGATAGTTAAAAGCTCAAAATAATCACTGTTCTTGCATAATCATGTAAACCTGCTTTGTCCAAATTTCTTCCAGGACTTTTCTAGCAGTCGCAGACACAACTCCAGCCATGTCTCAGACAAAGACTACGGGTTCTACCTTCATTCAAACGCAGCAGATGCCTGCTGCAATGGCAGAAACCTTCCTGGAGCACCTGTGCCTGCTGGACATCGACTCTGAGCCTACTGTGTCTCGCAACACAGGCATCGTCTGCACGATCGGTCCGTGAACTACAAACTTAAAGAAACAGTTCATACAAAAATGAAAATTTGCTGAACATTTACTCACCCACAGGCCAAGATGAAGATGAGTTTGTTTCTTCATTGGAACAGTTTTGTAGAAATGTAGCATTACATCACTTGCTCACCAGTGGATCCTCTGCAGTGAATGGGTGCCGTTAGAATGAGAGTCCAAACAGCTGATAAAAACATCACAATAATTAATAGTGATTCAAAAGAAAAGTAATTCAGACGTCTCCAGTCTATGAGTTGATGTCTTGTGAAGTGAAAATCTGTTTGTTTGTAAGAAACAAATTCATCAATAAGGCATTTTAACTTAAAACCTTTTAAGTTTTAAAAATTTTTGGTCAAAATACTAATCCATAATCTTTAATATCACTTCCCCCATTGAAAAAGTGTCCTGTTGTCCTCTCACAACAAAATCCACCAACATACTGTATATATATATGTATTTTGTTTACTGATTTGGCAGTGCTTGACTTGTGCATATTTCTCTACTGATTCAGACTGGAGAAAGCATTATTATGAACAGATGACTCCTACTTTAGCCAGAGGCAACAGTTTATTTAAAACATGCAACTTACTGCTTCACAAGACATTAACTGATAGACTGGAGATGTCTGAATTACTTGTGGATTATATGGATGTTTTTATCAGCCATTTGGACTCTCATTCTGACGGCACCCATTCATTGCAGAGGATGCATTGGTGAGCAAGTGATGTAATGCTACATTACTCCAAATCTGATACAATGAAGAAACACACTCTTTTTCGTTTTGGACGAACAATTCCTTTAATGCAAATTGTCTGTTAAAAAGTTTTCAATATTCTGTTTTATTTTAATGCAGGACCTGCCTCCCGATCTGTGGAGACACTGAAGGAGATGATCAAGTCCGGCATGAACGTCGCCCGTATGAACTTCTCCCATGGAACTCACGAGGTACACGATCTCATCCGTTCTTGAACATATTCCGTCAGCAGCTCATTAACCTCAGCTGAAATGGTGCACAAATGGATTCTTATATCATCAAGCAGTCTAATAATCTTGCAATAATTCTTCAAAAAGTTCTTCATCCCCTTAGCCAGCCTTGACATCCTGACCATCGTAGATCCTCCATTATAGGGGTATTTCCCTCGTGCCTCTTCAAATGTCAGAAATTGTAAGCTGATCTTGTTAGTCACTCTAATCTGTTTGGTCGATACATTGAGAAGAGTCACCATGGGCTTAAGCTTAGACTGTGCTGACCTCCCCCCTTTAAAAGTCATGGCTTTTTACCTTTTTTTTGCATGGCACCATTGCCACTGATTACTATATTAAGCATGCTATCATGAAGTGATGCTGTAGATATTTCTGTCTGGAGGATTGAGAAGGTCGATAGGTCATGTTCATCATTAACAAACTCTCTTCTTGTATATAACAAGTAAATATAAGCACACAGTTCATTGAGATTTCCAGTGAGCATTACTAAGCACCATCATGTGGTTATGAGACAGGTTAGTTTCTTTTAAAACTAAAACTGCTTTTAAAGTAGAAAATCAAGATTAAAATATAAAATTTTTGATTTTTTTTTAATTAATACTATACGTACATTGTATTGTAAATTAAAAACATGAGGCACATCTGGCATTTTTTTTTCAATTATGGATTATTTATTAAACTGTTTAGTTTATTGAAAGGAAATTTACATATAATTTACTATAAAAATGTGTATTTGTTTAAATGTATTTTATTTTCACCTTTATGTACATAAGAAATTTACAGTTTACATTTCAAGGTATTTATTAAAAAAATAATGGAATTACTTAATCTTTTTAGTTTAGCAAAACTTAATTTAAAATATTCTACTTTGTTATAAAATATTTTAAATATTTAGTTTTATTATAATATATAATATACACTTTATAAACATGCATTTATTATTTATTTTATTTGCATGAAAAATAATTTATTTATTTTATCATCCTATTTATCATCGTATAATTATTACTAACATGAATACTATTTTAATATTTGTTAATACTGATATTTATTTGAACCTGAGATCTGTCACGGTTTTACGCTGCCTGAAGGAATACGGAGTCGAGGATAAACGGAATAAGGTTTTTAATATATCCAACACAGGGGATATCCAACATGGAGCACAGAGGTAGACACACGTAAGTAGCAAGTGAGCACAAGTGAGCACAAGTGAGCACAAGTGAGAAGACCCGACAAAACAGAACTGAAGGACAAGGCTTATGTGCAACAGATAATTGGGGAAACACAGGTGGATGGAATCATTAACTTAACAGGGACATGGAACACATGAGGAAGATAATGGACACACCTGGGAACTAATCAAACACGGAAAGACAGAAACTGGGTCACGGGCAAAAACACATTAAATGAGTCCAGGTGTGTGACAGTACTCCCCCCTCCCGGTAGGTGCGTCCTCGCACCGTAGAAACAACAGGGGGAGACGTAGGTGGGAACTTGGGAGGAGGTTCCGGTGGAGGACGGACTTCCAGGAGGGGGCCAGCAGACAGGGACCACAGAAGGAGGAGCCAGGGAGGAGACGACGGAGGAAGGAGCCAGGGAGGAGACAGGAGCAGGAGGAGCCAGATGGTCCACCAGAGACCAGCCAGGACGGAGATCCAAGGTGGGGTCGACGGCGGGAGGAGCCATGGAGAAGGAAGGGTCGACGACACCAGGGGGCCGACAGGCGGAGACTGCACCGGTGGGTGAGGAGCCCAAGATGGAGCAGCACAGCCGCAGAGCCAGGGTGACGTCGAGGATCCGGAGGGCCTAGGTGGAGCTGAAGGCTCAGGCGACCAAGGCAGAGGCGGGGTCCTGGCAGACCGCTGTGGAGCCGGAGTGACCGAGGATGGAGGTGGAACTGGAGGGAAGGAGGAGCCTGACAGAGCCGGAGGGATGGAGTGACGAGGTGGAACCAGAGGAGTGGAGTCCCGAGTCGGCGGATGGTCGACGACTGACCAAGGTGGAGCCGGAGGGACGAGGGAGCCCGGTGGAGCAGGTGGGATGACAGGCCACGGTGGAGACGAGGGAGCTAAGAGCCAAGGCGGAGCCGCTGGGTCGAAGGACCGAGGAGGAGTCCAGGGCTCGGAGGCTGGAGGCGGAGACAGGGCCTTAACACGCCAAGGCGGAGCTGGAGACTGGCAGTCCAGCGGCGAACCACCGCGCCCCGATGGCGCGGACTGAGGGTGAGCTGCGGGACTGACTGGCACCAGCAGGGATGACGAGGAACTGGCTGGTCTAGGAGGAGGAGAGAGGAGAAGGATGGGAGGAAGGACAGGAGGATCAGGACTGGACGGAACCAGCGAAAGAGGAGTAGAGGGACCAGCAGGTTTGGGAGGAGGCGGGAGAGGGAGGCTGGGAGGGAATACAGGAAACACAGAAGATTCAGAGCTGGGCGGAACCAGCGGAGAAACAGAAAAATCATGGCTGGGCGGAACCAGCGGAGACACAGAAAATTCAGAGCTGGGCGGAACCAGCGGAGACACAGAAGATTCAGAGCTGGGCGGAACCAGCGGAGACACAGAAGATTCAGAGCTGGGCGGAACCAGCGGAGACACAGAAGATTCAGAGCTGGGCGGAACCAGCGGAGACACAGAAGATTCAGAGCTGGGCGGAACCAGCGGAGATACAGGAAACTCAGGGCTGGGCGGAACCAGCGGAGAAACAGAAAACTCAGGGCTGGGCGTAACCAGCGGAGAAACAGAAAACTCAGGGCTGGGCGTAACCAGCGGAGAAACAGAAAACTCAGGGCTGGGCGTAACCAGCGGAGAAACAGAAAACTCAGGGCTGGGCGTAACCAGCGGAGAAACAGAAAACTCAGGGCTGGGCGGAACCAGCGGAGACACAGGAAACTCAGGGCTGGGCGTAACCAGCGGAGAAACAGAAAACTCAGGGCTGGGCGTAACCAGCGGAGAAACAGAAAACTCAGGGCTGGGCGGAACCAGCGGAAATGGAGCAGAGGAAATGACTGGAGGAGGTAGGAGTGGGAGACTGAGAGGGTATACAGGGGAATCAGGGCTGGACGGAACCAGCGGGGAAACAGGAAAATTAGGGATTACCTCCATAGACCAGTCCATCAGATCCAGAACTTGCTCCATATGATCTTCAGAGACTGCATACAGCTCACCCTCAGTCGCAGGAGTGTGGGCAGGGCTTTCCTCCACGCCCTCGATCTCCACGAGGACTCCCACGATGCACGGTGTTGCCGGCTCACACACCTGGTCAGTCGTGCTCTCGAGATCCTGTTCCCTGACAGTGGATGGCTCGGGCTCTGCGGCTGCGGTGGGCTCTGGCTCCGTGTGGCGTGATGGTGGCTGGCTGATCTCTGGGTCGGGAGTGGGGCTGGCGAGGTCCTCTATGGGGCAGACGGTGAGAGGTGACCCATTTCTCGCCAGAGTCCACTCCACGAATGCGGCGAAATCCTCTCGAGGACCATCTTCGGACGACAACGCTCTGCATTTGGAGTTCAGGCTGGTGTTGTAGAAGGTGCAGAGCGCGCCGTCCGGGTAGCTGGTGGCATTAGCTAATAGGGAAAACTGTCTGGTATGGTCCTCGAGAGAACGTCCTTCCTGCTTCAGCAGGAGGATGAGGAATTCGGGACGATAGAGGGGATCCATAGACACTAAGAAACAAAAAGACTTTGAAAACACAAAAACAAAACGGAGGAAAAAAAACACGCAGTTTTCTATTTTCTTCTTTAGGTCGGGTCTTCTGTCACGGTTTTACGCTGCCTGAAGGAATACGGAGTCGAGGATAAACGGAATAAGGTTTTTAATATATCCAACACAGGGGATATCCAACATGGAGCACAGAGGTAGACACACGTAAGTAGCAAGTGAGCACAAGTGAGAAGACCCGACAAAACAGAACTGAAGGACAAGGCTTATGTGCAACAGATAATTGGGGAAACACAGGTGGATGGAATCATTAACTTAACAGGGACATGGAACACATGAGGAAGATAATGGACACACCTGGGAACTAATCAAACACGGAAAGACAGAAACTGGGTCACGGGCAAAAACACATTAAATGAGTCCAGGTGTGTGACAAGATCACTATAAATTCACCATATTTAAGATTTAATCCTTTCTTATCTGAAATTCGTAATCTGTAACAATACAACACTATCCTTTTATTTGATTGAACTGTAAATTATATTTGTTACTCATTTGAATAATTCACTTTTTTATTATTAATATAACATTGTGACGCTTTATACATGTTGTGATATGGTTGTGAAGTGACTGTCTTGTTATTTGCTTACAAACGGTCTGTAATCAGAGAGACAACAGCCAAAATTTTGACTTAACTATGAGCAAAGCTGTCGGATAAGTAATGTTTATTCACTGAAACGAACAGTTTGAGAAGAGAAGCAGTCAAATGTTGCTGTGAGTCACTGGAAACATAACCTGTCTCTCTCTAATCTCTCTCTGATTCTATATATATACTCTCAGTCTCTGCCTCGTGTCTGCGATTGGACAGACAGGACAGAGACTATCACGTCGACTGAGCTGAAGACTTTACAGCAAAAAGACATGTTCACTTTGTTCTTTTGACTTCGCACCATCGTGTTCAGTAGTTTTACAGGTCTCAGAGCTCACGCTGCCAATCGATGAAACTTCATTCTGAGAGCAAGAATCAGCGTACAAGCAGAACAAAGAAGAAAAAATAGTCTAAAAACAGTTTTTAATGTTTCTAAAGGACAAAAATGGTCCCATACATTGATGAAATGATGAAGTTGAGTTGGCTTGAGATCTTGAATTACAAGAAATAATAGAATAGAATTTATAAAATTTTATTACAATTATTCAGTATTAGCCACTTTTGTAAATTTTTCATATTCCTGCTTATTTGCCCTGTTTGTACATTTAGATTACATTATCTTATGCTCATTTACAGTTAATATTTAAAACATTTAAATATTGCACACTCAATTTCGCTGTAAATAACCTTTCTATGCAGTACCATGCTGAGACCATCAAGAATGTTCGTGAAGCCACTGAGAGTTTTGGAGCTGGCAGCATTGAGTACCGACCTGTGGCCATTGCTCTGGACACCAAAGGCCCTGAGATCAGGACTGGACTCATTAAGGGCGTAATGACAGCGTCTTGTTTTCTGAGGTCCTTTTTAAAATTAGAAACTCTGTTTTAGAGCTTGTCTTATTTCTCCTGAATGTGGTTTCTTCAGAGTGGCACTGAGGAGGTCAAGCTCGTTAAAGGTAACATGATCAAGCTCACTCTGGATGACAACTTCAAGGACAACTGCGATGAGAACATGCTGTGGCTGGACTACAAGAACATCACAAAGGTGGTGCAGCAGGACAGCCTTGTTTTCGTAGACGATGGCCTCATTTCACTCAAGGTTAAGGAAATCGGTGAGGTCCAAGTTCAAGTTCAGTGAATCGCTCTTATCTTACCCACATCATATTTTCAAGCCCCTTAAAACATCACTGTTCCAGGTTCTGATTTCCTGAACTGTGAGATTCAGAACGGAGGCATGTTGGGCAGCAAGAAAGGAGTGAATCTGCCCGGGGCCAGTGTTGACCTGCCCGCAGTGTCTGAGAAGGACATTCAGGACCTTCAGTTCGGTGTGGAGCAGAACGTCGACATGGTTTTTGCCTCCTTCATCCGCAAAGCTGCTGATGTGCATGCAGTCAGGAAGGTGCTCGGAGAGAAAGGCAAGGACATCAAGATCATCAGCAAGCTGGAGAACCATGAGGGTGTGCGCAAGTGAGTGATAATATAAATCAAAATGTAACAAATAATAAACAAATAATTATATCTTACAGAATTTCTTTATTTGCACTTCTTTATTTGTGTAGATTTGATGAGATCCTGGAGGCTAGCGATGGTATCATGGTCGCCCGTGGAGATCTGGGTATCGAGATCCCAACGGAGAAGGTGTTCTTGGCTCAGAAGATGATGATTGGCCGGTGCAACAGGATTGGTAAACCAATCATCTGCGCCACACAGGTTAGTACAGATACCATGCAGAAGCGAATGAGCTGGCTCAGTTCAGTCAGCATGAACTGACTGTCTCTTTGACTGACAGATGCTGGAGAGCATGATCAAGAAGCCCCGCCCCACCCGTGCCGAGAGCAGCGACGTGGCCAATGCCGTGCTCGACGGTGCCGACTGTATCATGCTGAGCGGAGAGACCGCAAAGGGTGAATACCCTCTAGAGTCTGTGCGCACGCAGCACCAGGTACCATCGAGACCGCCTAAGCAGAACATTCATGTAATCTCATCATAGAACTCCAAAAACACATCTAACAGAATTAAACACTAGCTAAATACTAATGCTATTGCTGTAATTGTACTGTTTAAAAAGAGTAGTTATTATGGAAATAATAGACTTTAAAATTATATAATTCTTAATAATATACAGTCACTTGCTCACCAATGGATCCTTTGCAGTGGATGGGTGCCGTCAGAATGAGAGTCCAAACAGCTGATAAAAACATCACAGTAATCCACACGACTCCAGTCCATCAATTAACGTCTTGTGAAGTGAAATGTTCTGTGTTTGTAAGAAACATCATTAATAAATTTTAATTTCAAATCATTTCTTTCAGCTTAAAGTTGTTAATTGATAGACTGTTAACTGTCAATTCATAGACTGTCATGATGTAGATTACTTGTGGATAACTTGTGTTGTTCAGCTGTTTAGACTTTCATTCTGACGGCACTCATTCATTCTGACGGCACCCACTTTACGTCAGAGGAAGTGACGTAAAGCTAAATTTCTCCAAAACTGTCCACATGAAGAAACAAATTCATCTTGGTTGGCCTGAAGGTTCTCGCATGTTTTTGAGAACCTGCAACACATCTTCTCTCACTATCAGCAAAGTTTTTTTTTAATCATTGTCAAACATAATAGAGCTTCCATCATAATAAGGAGTGTTGTTATCAGTGATGTTATCAGATGGTAATACTGTGATATATACGATGGCAATACAATAAGAAGGTTCTTGTTTCCTCATTTCTTCATGTTGCGTCAGATCGCCCGTGAAGCCGAGGCTGCTATGTTCCACAGGCAGTTATTTGAAGAGCTTCGCCGTATCACCCATCTGACCCGTGACCCCACTGAGTCCGTGGCCATTGGTTCAGTGGAAGCTTCCTTCAAGTGCTGTGCCAGTGCTATCATTGTGCTCACCAAGACTGGCAGGTCAGAGACGCTCTCAATAACCCTAAAGGCTTACAGTGGCATTTACACACACACACACACTTGGTTCTAATATTAGGTACAGTGACCTCTACTCAGTGTCGTGTACATGAGAACATATGTACAGTATGCACTGTAAGATGCACATCTTCTTATGCCAGTTTAGAATATATTTAATACTTAATTTGATCATTTGTGTAGAGTTAGCTGCATTTTCTCACTGTCTCTCCTTCACTCTCATATATTATGCGTTTTGCCCTGTGGCTGATCGAAATGCATCTCGTTGCTCCGAGCGAGACAGTCTGACCTTTGCAGGCCTGAACCTTGACATTTCATAGGCTACTTTAAACTCCTTATTCACTTGTCCCACAGTAGGTTGCAGAGAGGCAAACGTGCACCCTCACTGGGGCTTGTATGCAGGAGTACGTTTTTCTTGCTCACTCCAACCAGAGCAAATACAATTTCAAGCTAGCATTTGCATGTTATCTATTTATTGCATGTATGTCTGGAATACTTGATTCTGATTGGTCAGTTGCATCAGTATATTGTTATGTATTTTGCATAATGGCAGCTAAATGATATATTTGACAGTTTTGATGCATAACTATGTTAGTTTTATGCCTCTTACGAACCTCAGTCACTTATTAAAATGACTCCAACTTTTTATGTATTTGGTAGGAAGCCAAATTAAATGCGATCATGTGACTGTACACATTATCCTAAGCCAATTATTAATGTAAAATAAAACTTTAAACGTTTTTAAAAAGTTATATTTATATACTTATTTTTTATTTTGTCCATTGTCAAAATTATTCCATTATGCTCTGAATTAACTCTTATTATTATTATTAGTTCTATAATAATTCTGTTCTAATATTTTGTCTCATCCTGTCTTTGTCTCCTCAGGTCTGCCCAGCTGCTGTCCAGATACAGGCCACGTGCTCCTATCATGGCGGTGACCCGTAACGGCCAGACAGCCCGGCAGCTGCACCTGTATCGCGGGGTCACCCCCATCCTCTACACCAAGCCTGCTAATGATGTCTGGGCTGAGGATGTGGATCTACGTGTCAGCTTCGCCCTGGAGATGGGTAATGAGACATCTAGAGAAGTCTAGCACTTCATCTAGTGTGGCACACTAACAGATGCATGCTGAATTTTTTTTTTTTTTGATCCACTGAACGTTGGTGTGCATGCTAATATAGTAAGCATTTTTGGTGTAAACAGGCCTTTAAAGATTATTTACGCCAAGTATGATAAGTTTGCTTGAATGGGGTGTGTGGAAGTATGCAAATAAGTATGTTGACAGGCAGGTAGTTCAGCCTATCGTAGCCCTCGGACCGAGGAATATAATTGGACGAACATTTTATGGTCCTACATCTTCCACAGAGAATATAAATACATTTAGACTTTCAATCACCATAACAAAAAATGTTTTTGAACCAAATCACCGACCCTGCCTTT
Organism: Carassius gibelio; assembly: GCF_023724105.1. Classification (NCBI taxonomy): domain Eukaryota; kingdom Metazoa; phylum Chordata; class Actinopteri; order Cypriniformes; family Cyprinidae; genus Carassius; species Carassius gibelio. The sequence goes on along the minus strand of NC_068395.1, from coordinate 9,765,987 downwards.
AATATAAAACATGGGTTTTAGATGGGATGAAGACTGTTTGATAATCACATATCAGACGCTTAAACCATAGCCCTTTGTACTAGAGTTATTATTTCCATCTTCCATTTTGATTTTCAGGCAAAGCCCGGAAGTACTTCAAGTCTGGCGACGTTATCATCGTTGTCACAGGCTGGCGTCCAGGATCTGGCTACACCAACACCATGCGCATTGTTGTGGTGCCTTGAGCTCAACCTCATGAACTGTACCCCACACCCCCGGCGCCCAGGATGTTTTCACATGCAAACATTTTGTCAGCTGTTAGACAAAAATAGACAAAAATAGACTCGTGGTGTGGCTCATATGCTTAAACTTGCATCAACCCCTTTGAATCCCTTTTCATACCACCAGAAAATTATTTTCATCAGCGCTGTACTGCATGTGTCTACAGTGAACTTTTTGTATTCTGAGACATTGTGGAATTCCATTATTTTGTCCTGTATTTTTTGTTGTTTTTCTTGTTGAAACGATTAAACAGCATATCAGTTTTGTTCACTGTTGGTGTTTTTCATACCGTATGTACTGCAGTCAAATGTATATCCCAAATAACGCCACCCCGTGGACCACATTGAAAATACAGAATCTCGACAATCAAGTCAATCCAATGTCTTTTTTCCTTCTTCTTCTTTTCTTTTTTCTTTTTTTGTTTAAACCTGTTAACTGTCACTCACGTTTTTGAAGATAGACTTGAATGTGCATGATACAAACATATTTTTTTATAATTCATGACTGAAAACATTTTGTAACATGATTTTGATGTGCCATTTACATGGTAATGCAATGTCTGATTTTAAAATGGGTTTTGAAGGATGAATTTTGAGATTTTATGTTTTCAAGTGATATATAACTTCTGATGATTTCTAAAATGTGATAGAGAAAAAGGCAACGAGGAAGTCTTATTTTTAAACAAAGGTCAAAGCTCCTTTTGTAATGTAGATTTCTGAGGGTGCACTCTTATCATAAATTCATCTATTACTTTTCCTACATAATTTTTAACAAAAAATATTGGTATAATATATATTTGGGAGTCTTAGACCTTTCCAACGATATATAGTTTGTCAAGATTAGATTAGATTTGATTGTAATATAGTATAGTCAACGTAGGCGTCCCGTATACGGGACGGGGTGACATTTAACAGGTTAAACTCACCTGATTCCAATGGATATTTAATATTTTGAGATAAATTATTTTGTAATTTGTGCTACATGCTTAGCCATACGCACATTTAATAACTTGGATTAGAAAGCTCTGATTTATTTGCTTATCAATGTCTCTAGTCCATTAGCTGTAATATTCAAAATTACCCCTGGAGAGCAAATGGAAGATAATTTAATAATACGTTGAAGCTTTAAAATGACCACTAGGGGTCAGTGTGTAATTGGAGATCCAAGTCACTGCATTGCACATTATTAAAAACCAAAAGGCAAGCGTTCATAATTTATTTATTTTATTTATTTAATTCATTTGGATAGCGAAAAGACACTATGCAGATACCATGAGTATTCCTCCTGGAGTGTGAACAAACCTAAATAAAAACGTATCATCTTTGCAGGAGCTGTTCGGATGCGGAGTGATTCAGCAAGTCCTGACGCGCAATTAAAATTCATAACACACTGGGTAACTTTAAAGTAAAGTTTCACAAGAGCCTACAATAAGGGCAAAATTCATCATCAGGTTTCATACCCTACTTAAGGATCAATTTTGCATTAATATAACGGGATCACACTGTAATTAGCAAGGCTTGCTGTCTGGGTGTACCTTGGCTGCATTGTCAGAGCGACAGGGATCAGCTGGTCAATTTGTATGCAAATAAGCTGAGGCTTAGCCAGGCTTTGATTCGCCAGCAGGGCTCGATGACATCAAGCAGCTATGAGTGGAATTCTTTCGAAGCATCAGCTCCAGTGCGGAGACAAAGTGTAGCTGCCATAAACGTCATTTCAGCCTTTGGTGTGTTCTGCCAGCACTCCTTCACAAGCCATCTCTGCTTGGTTTCACCAAAGGAAGAACAGTACTTCTCTGGTGAGCGCTAGATCTGAGCGAAACACAGATCAGATGCTCTGTTTCGCGATGAGACTGGTTTAGTGGGGGATGGAGAGCAGGACAGTGATCCACTGCTGTCTCGGGGAAGTGAGCGATACCATCTCAGTTCCCCACTGGAGCAACAGAAAGTGTCAGAATCAGGGCTCAATAACTGGGAGAACAGTGCATTGGATTTTCAAGGACGCGACCTTGTGATTCTCTCCTTCTGTGGCAGTGTTACATTAGCCATGCGCTCGAGATGATGTTTGAATGCCCGAAAAGCAAATTAGGGCTGTCGATTAAACATGTTAATTGAATCACAGTAGCCTAATTCTATTTAATTTATTATACTTTATAGTAATGAACTATTATTAAAATATATCAGTATTCACTTTATTTTTCAACGCAGAAGCAAGCGATTTCCTGTGAGTGTGCGAGACTTCCGCTTCATTATTAGCCGCTGTATGTAAACAACTCGTAGAATGACTAACATAAAGGCATTTGTGCTGCAAACCAGTATGCAAATTTGCTGAAAATTGACTCACCCTCAGGTCATCCTTGATGTGGATGAGTTTGTTTCCTTGTAAGAACAGATTTTGAGAAATTTAGCATTACATCACTTGCCTGCCATTGGATCCTCTGCAGTGAACGGGTGCCGTCAGAATGAGCTGATAAAAATATCACAATAGACATATTAAATAATCCACAAGTAATCCAGACCGCTCCAGAACATCAGTTAACATCTTGTGAAATACTGCATCAAAGGCGTTTTTAAATGTAGATATATTTTCTATAAGCAATATTGCTTTCTCTAGTGAAAAAAGTCATATGGTCTGAATCAGGAGAGAAAAATGCAGAAATCAACCACTATTTACAAGTGAAAACAGTCCAAAAAAGTTAAAATGCCTTAATGGTGGATTTGTTTTTTCAAACACAAGATGTTAAACAAATAGAACTGTATAGATAATTTGTGAATTACTGATTTTATCAATGATTTGAACACTTATTCTGACGGCACCCATTCACTGCAGAGGATCCACTGGTGAGCAAAAGATGTATTGCAAAATTTCTCCAAATCTGTTCTGATGAAGAAAAATACTACATCTTGAATGGCTTTAAGGTGAGTTCATTTTCAGTTCATTTTCCTTTTTTTGGTACTGTTTGTTGTATTTAAAACATACATTTTTATTTAACATTTAATTAAAAAATTAATGTAATAATAACAGGAATAGGCTTTAAATCTAATAAAATACAGGGAGGTCCTATACTCAAGATGCAATCTGGTCAGGAAGAGACAAAGAGAAATAAAGGACATAACACAAACTTAACAAAGAAAAACAAAACAATTTATTATTTTTATTTTTTACAGCTATTTATCGATTAACATAGTTCAAATGAAATATTATATAGCTATACTCATGAATATTTGCACATACATGATTATTCAGTATTCATGATGAACATTATATTCTGTTATATTTTGAATCTGAAGCATGTTAGTCATGTTACATATTGTTACCATAATTATTATAATCATGATACAGTGAAACACTGACCAAATATGGCAAGTCTGGTCATCTTTCAACTAAAAACTAAAAAATATAATAATAACCGATGGAAGTTTTTCATAGTCCATGTGAAAATATTGCACTAATATGTCTATGAGTTCTGAAGGGGACATATTGCAGGAGAAAGCTTTTTTTTCTTCTTCTTCTTCTTTTTGATTTACTGATGGTGATGGTGCACTGTGGACTGATGCATAATGACACAACTTGTCCATCTCGGATATGCCATATGGCTTAAATATTTTGCCATACACTGACCATAAATTCTGTTTTGGATTATTACAATGCTCGAAAAATAAAAGGAATGAGCATGCTTTATGAATACACAGGCCACCAATACTTGACCACCTCTTAATAAAATACCGCTGTATAACAATCATTAATGATACCTCACTTTGGTTACGATAAATAATAAATGCACAGAATATTATAAAATGCTACAACATAAATGCACAGAAAACACTCATCCACACACTCAGACCTGAAAAAGAGAAATATTACAGTGTAACTTGTTCTCTGTAATACTAACAAAAAGCTCTTGGACGCTTTGATATTTAACACATTAAAATTAATCACATACCGCTCTCATTTGGATTTTGCCTTGCAAATTTATCCAACTTCAGTGCAGGGAATGATGTTAACTTGGAAAAAATCAGGGTCTAAAAAAATGAAATGAATGATATGATAATCAAATGCATATTGCAAGAATGGAAGAAAATCAAGATCTGAAGGACCAAGTGATGTATAATGACAGTATATGCAGACTGATGATGACAGTATATATATTAAATTATGAAGATACAGATTAACAAACACATACACATACACAATAGATATATACATAGACATGTATTATAAAATCATATAAATTATACAATATATAATAACCTGGGCTAAAGCAGGGATTTTTCACGATCCACCTGTGTAAGCTTTGCTCAAAAGGAAGGACACTTAGAAAAATACTATTCCTCCTTTTACCACCAGCCACATATGGCATATCATAGCAGGTGCTAGGCTAACTATTGTGTTAGCAGAGTTGTTTTTGTTATTTAGTCTGTTGTACCTCTGCTGAAATACATTTTAAATGGTTAAAAATGTTTAATTTCACAGATATGAAATATAACACGTACTAACCGAAACATGTATTGCACAACCAGAAAGCATATATAATCTCATGCAGATTGTGGGGTATTGGCTTACTGCAATTATACAAAATGTGCATATGAACAGATACAAACTCAAATTTAAACATGACATTGGAATTACAGGTCTTAACTTAAAAGCTTTGGTAATTGCAATGGGCTTTTTTTTAAACTGTGTCATTGCCATTGTCACAATCATCCAATATCTTTTGTTTGACAGGAAGAAAGCTTCAATTTACAGTTCAACCTCTGTGCATGTACAAAAACCAAGCATACAGTTTATTGCTTAAGTACTGCACAAGTTCACTTACAAAGCACATACAAAATGATTGCAAAACATTCTTAATATTCTCAGTTCTGTTGTGGAAGTGAGGGTGTCGTTCCCTGGTGTCCAGACACTAAGGCAGTATTGTTACAAAAAGGAAAGGCCATAGATACTAAGCAGTACCTCTTCATCAGCAAGGAGGTATGTATGGGGTCAAGGTCTAGTGGAAAGATCATACTAGGTCTAGATAATTGGGATTTGAGGGCTAGGTATGTTTGTGCATGTGTGAATTTATCTGTGTACCTTTGTGTTTGTGTTTGTATATATCTGTGCCACCTGCCCGGAGAGACCTGTACGGCGTGGTCTTTCAAAACACAAGATGATGCCCAACTGATGAAGTGCGACGAATGTAGCTTTGCTTCCCTGACCCAGCATAATTCCCTCCTTTAAAAAGAGCACACTATTATAACATGACAAAAGCAGTCGCTCACACAGACACACACACAATCACAAACATACATACATCCTTAAGAAGTATTACTTTGAAGTAACTTTTTTTTTTTTGGAAGTCATAATTTGCATATCCCTATACAGTCTTTTCATCAAACAATTATATTGCAAAAATTACTGACAGAACCTGGAAGACAAATTTTAGTCACACCTTCATTCTCCGGTCAGTTTTGTTGGTCCATTCCTTCTTTTGGCTTAACAAATAGGGAGGTCATTGGACCAATAGAAATCCAAGCAGATAAACATACACCCTCCTTCTCTGGTGAGAAATGTCAGTGTCTTCAACGTATTAAAAATGTTGCTCACTCATCGTAGGAGGGTGCAATCCATTCTCACAAGTTCGATGGGAGTTTGGGGTGCAAGCCTGGAGTCCCAGGGGTCGACCTGTCACTAGATCCATGGGCTGGTGACCCACCTGAGGATCCAGTTTGAGTTATGGACAACTTAGAAGTTTGTCTTGATAGGTCAACATGACCAGGTTTTGAGCTAAATGGTTTTATAAGGAGAGGGGGCGACGGGAGTGGCAAGTAACCTGAAGCAGATCCTCTGTGATGGGATAAGTCCGGTGGCTGTGGTCCTTTTCCAACTGGCTTGGACTTTTCAGGTAGTCCTGGGTTAGGGAGAGACATGGAAATGGTGCTTAAGTGTTGGGAGGGTAAGTCAACTAGAGATCCGCCCCTTTCTCTTGGTTGAGGTGGTGGTGGGAACAGTGTCTGAGGGGCTAGGAGTGAGCTTTGGGATCCACAGATGCTAGCAGGGTGGCTGTGCACTGAGATTCTCATCTTCTTCACTGTAGGACTCTGGCATGTTGGGCTCCAGGCTGAGGGTGTGCTACATGGGGACGCATTTCCCGACCCATATTGTGCAAGGGAAGCAAGAGCAGATGGTTCTTGAGAAAGCTTGGAAAGAACATCTAGCTGAAGATCAATCTGAGTATGTTGGGATGAGATACTTGTTGGACTTGGGACTTGTTCAATAATGCTGCTGGGGCGGACAGGGGACTCTATTACAGAAGACTGGGAGGCTGTCCTTTCAACTTTAGTCAAATCTTGAATTGGTTTTGTTTGTTGGGGATTTGGCTGAGATGAATGCAGTTGGGTCAGGATGGGACTTATTGAGTGTGCTATCAAAGGAGTAAGGGTGGACGCAGGGGGAACTGCAAACTGGACAGCCTCTCCTCCAAGTGCACCTCGTTGGAAAAAACCAGGAAGTGACGCAGCAATGCCGGGGAAAGAGGCCTGAGGAAGTTGTGGTTGAGGATGAAGCTGGGAAATACTGAAGTCTTTGGACCCATGGGAGGCAAGGGGTCTCTGGGGGTAGAAGGAAGACTCTGTGATGTTGGAGGTGGTGGTGGTTACTGTTGTTGTGATGGCGGATGACAGAGAGCTTGAGGATGGTGGTGGAGGTGTGGAGGTAGATGATCTCTCAGTCCTAAGTGTGTCCAGAATTGGGGTCTCAATACAAGAGCTGAACTGCGAGCTGGTTGAGGAGGAGCCACCAAATGCAGCAGTACTCGAAAGTGCCGTTGGGAACCTTTTTACATACCCTGGCTGGTCTTTCAGTGAGCCAAGCAGTGGGACAGGGGGTCGGAAGAGAGTATGGGGCAAATGGGGGTGGCGAGTAAGGGCAATAGCAACTGAAGTGGTGGCTGCAGCAGCTTGTAGAGGAGCCTGAATAAGAGGTGCCCAGATGACGGGGGTGTGAGAAGGAGTCACTGCTGGATGAGAAGCTGGAGGAGGTGTCTGCATAAGGTGGGCACAATGGGCCATATCCCTGTCATGCTGTACAATCTGCTGGATGATCTCATTTTCTTGGTAGTTCAGAACTCCAGAATTGAGATCCCGTTGGACCTTGTGCTGGAGTACAGAGTTCCGCTTTCCTGTGAGAAAATAAAGGAAGACAGAAATGTATGGATAACAAACTCAAAAAGGTATTTTGATTATTTTGGTATCATTTGATTTAATATGGAATGGTTTCTTGCTCCAACTGGCAATTCCAGAGCTAATGCTTGCAAATTAGTGCAGACGTCTCCATTTATCAAAGTTAACTGTAAATCCAAACAAACTGTATAAAAGTTCAAAGCATGCTTTTAAATGATAACCTTACATGCCTCATCAACATGAAATGAAAACTAACCAAAATTTACTGGTGTTAATGCTTCATCATTCTTTTTTCACTGACATTACTTAAGTTAGAGGAGTGTCCAATCCTGCTCCAGGAGAGCCACCTTCAAGCAGAGTGTAGCTCCAACCCCAGTTGAACAGATTGAGCTAATCAACACATTTAGGACTGCTAGAACCTTCCAGGTAGGTGTGCTGGAGCTGAAGTCTGCAGGAAAGTGGTGCTCAGGGACACCCCTGACTTGATCAACAGGGGTTCTTGGATAAATGGTCAAATTGAATATTTTGAATGAAAGCAAGGGACAAGATGTGGCCGCCTATTAAACTCTACACTCTTCAAGGGCATCTCAGAACAGCTGTGAAAAGGGTAGGTCTATTGAACTGACAGCTCTCACCTATGCGGTCAAGCCGATCGAGGGCTACGGTCTCAAAGGCGCGTCGCATCATGGGGTACTCCTCCAACACCTCATTGAAATGGTCCACAGAAAGTGAGTACAGTCGACAGTACGTGTCAGCTCTTACGCTGGCTGTTCTTCTGCCTCGAGTCAGCAAACAGATCTCTGTGGACATTTTGCAACATGAGCAACTTGAAAGCCACACAGGAAGAACATGTATACTACTCTTTTTGTAAGAGCAACCATGCAGAAAGTACATGTACAGTTTTAAGTATATATGTGTGTTTATGTGTATAAATAATAGAATAAAGGGTATGTAAATGTATGTATGAATGGGTATACCCTAGCATCTTGCCCCTAACTGAGCATTAAACATACATGTTTCTTCAGCCTAAGTTTAGAGCACTCCAGCACTATATTCACAATAGTGGGCACCATGAATTAAACATACATGCTGTAAATGCAGTGACTCAGACTTTATATACTTCGTGGTTGCTTTTTCGAATGGTCTTTTTTAATCTGAAGCCAGAGCATTAAAATAAAATTTTGACAGCTTAAGAGTTGTCTTCGGCCATCATCTGTCCAGTCAGATCACAGAGTAAAAGCTCTATCTCAAATACAGAGAAAGTTTCTAAGCGACAGACAAGCAGGAGGTTCGAGGAGAGGACACAGGGGACTGTCAACACTAATGTGGTAATTGGGTGTTTCTCGGGCAGTATCTCGCCTTTGCACCTAAGAAATACAGTATTACTTTTCCCTAAAAGTTCACATACTAGTTCATACCATTTTTAAAAGCTAAAGAAGTGAATTTGCGTGATTCTCTTTATACTTTTATGTTAACTGTATGGTTAAAGCTGCTAAGGACTGTTAGCCATTTTGCTAACTCCCACAAAGCTTCATAACTGATTTGCACAAATTAGATCAGTTTTCACTTGCTTGTTTTAAACATAAATCTAGTAAAGTCTTAAAATGAACAATGACAACTTGTTGATAAACCTAAAAATCTATATGAATTTTGATTGGATAACATGCATCATGTGCTCAGGTACATTTTCGCTGTCAGACTCACAGAAACAGTTTTACTGTTAAAGACAGCCAATTCATTGACCTGTTAGGTAGTAAAAACATTGTATGTGTTGTATTCCAATTATAGTAGCTTATAGCGCTTTTAAGATTATTGAACGAGGTGATGTTGGTCCTTCAAGAACCTGAAAGATGAAGTAGTGTTGTTAGGGAAGGCGGGGAGGTAGACGAGGCTGTAGACATTATTCTCATTCTCTTTTTCACTCTTTTTCTCTCTGTCTAGTTATCATGGCCAGAGTCATAAAGGACATGCTGCCAAAAGCCACTCCATCAGAGCACACACACTCACTAACACATCCTGAGATAGAAAGGGGGGAGAAGGTGGTGTGAGGGTCAGGGAACATCAAAAAATTAACATGAGATGATGCATAAAAATACAAAGACAACCCTGTTGAAAAAAACAAACAAAAAACAAACAGCATCTGCTGATCCTAAGCAACTAGCTCCAGGTCAGAACCTGCTCAGGATCATCTTAAACCAGCTGCCATCTTCAAAACATACCTAACCCGCATATGCAGGTTTTTTTTCAACAGGTAACATGGTTACATGGAACATAGTACCACAGCAATACAAATGTTTTTTGACTCTATTATAAGGCATTGCTATTCTTCCATATACCATTAAATATGGTATCTCATATATTTATATTTCATGGTGTATAAAAGTATAGCAATCATATACAGTAGTACCATGACACATTATCTTTATTATTATTATCAATGTTGAATAGTTTTGAGGAAACTGAAACATGTTTCAAGGTTCTCTGATAAATATAAAGCTCAAAAGAACAGCATTTATTTAAAGTATAAATGATTGTCTTTGCTGTTGCTTTTGATAAATTTAATGCATCTTGATTCTTTTAAAATAAATTCTGACCGCAAATTTTGAATGGTATTGTATGTATATATACTTTTGTGTGCTGTTTCACATTCTATTTTTTTTCCGAAATAGTAAAATAGTAGGCAGTATACATCATATACTTTGCAGTGTGCAGTACTAGTAATGCATTCTCAAAAAAAAAAAGAAAAAAAGAAAAGAAAAGGTAAATCTATTTGGATATGTACAATGGAAATTATAATGAGAAAACTTGCAGTGAACAGCCTCTGATGACAAAGCTAAACTCAAACTGTTATCTTCCCCTCCTTCCTCAATCTTGTGAGTGAAATTAATTTCATGAATGGTTAACTTATGCTGGGTGAGGAATTTCCCCAGGCTCCAAAAGTGTGGCCATTCACTGATTTGTTTCCCTGGGAGAACCAGCAGATAACACTGAAGAACACGGTGGTACCAGCCTGAACATTAAGCACATAAAACCTCTCTAATAAAAACACAAACTTATTTTCTGCAACTTAAATGCCAATTCATCCACATTAGATTATATAAGAAAGTGCTTTATGCTAAGCAACATTTCATAACTATCATCATACAAACATCATGAATCAAATGAAAGTAGCATCAAACCATCCAAACCAATGCTAACTGTTTTCTTACCTCCAAAGTAAGACCCGTCAGAGATTTTTGTCTCTTTGCTGCCCTTCGTCAGAACAGTTAGTACACCGTGTTGGATGAAATACATCTTCTTCCCAACCGTCCCCTCTCTGATAATATAATCTCTTGGCTGGAACACCTCGAAACGTAACTTGGTAAGCATGGAGGTCACAAAGTTGGGATCCGCGTTGGCGAACAACGGCATGGTGGCCACAAGCTTTCGACAGTTAAAACTAATGATTTCCTGTAATTGAAGGATGAAGAATATCAAAATAAGTGGATAGAATTTAATTTAATACTTTAATACAAGCTATGCAATTAAAGTATACACTAACTTGGTTATATGTCACCACTAACCTCTCTGAGTGGCTCGTTTAATTCTCCCAGAATGCTCTCTTCGTCAAACATCTTCCCCTGATAGCGATGCTCATAGTAATCATGAATCCTTTGTCGCATGTCTGCAGGAAGTTTGTGGAAGGACATGTACTGCTCCACCTGCTTGTACTGTTCAAATGACAAATACACAAATATTATCAACCTGAATATTACATGTTTATCTACATGCTTAGAAAAAAATAGCCAAAAAAAGAAAAATTAGATAGACAGACAGACAGACAGACAGACAGACAGATAGATAGATAGATAGATAGATAGATAGATAGATAGATAGATAGATAGATAGATAGATAGATAGATAGATAGATAGATAGACAGATTCCAGTTTATCCCATAGGTGCTTAGTTTATCCAGTAGAGTCTTAGGATTATTGTTTCCAAACCAAATCTAATTGACAAGTGACCCTTGTTTGGTATCCAAAATGAAAACAACAAAACAAAACAAAAGCAAAACAAAAGCAAAACAAAAAACAAAACAAAATAAAAAGTAAAACAAAACAAAACAAAAAGAAAAAGAAAAAAGAAAACAATCAAAAGAACAGAAAACAGAAAAAATATAACAAAATTAAAACACACACACAAAACCATGAAGGAAAGCAAAGCAAAAATTACCTAGTTTAAATAAAATAAAAAATTATCAAAAAATATTTTATATATTTTTTTCTAACATCAGAATAATTTGCATATGCATAATGGTATGAATATGGTAATAATTAATTACCATAGTTCATATCAAAGTACTGAGATCCTACCATCTGATACCATCAATTTATAATAGTACTGTCATTAATTTTTTAAAGGATCACAGTCCAATATTTTTGTACTTGGAACAAAGGAGCTCTTCATAATCTATTGTCTTTTTCAAAGTCTTGTCATGTATGATTTTATGTTTAGGTGTAAATAGTCTTTAAACTGTCAGCAGACTCTGAGGAGTTGTCTCTAACTACACAACTACCAATAAATAAATATTGACTAAATGTCTTTAGATACAACAGTCTGGTCAGTGTAACTCCCCGGCTCCATATTTACGGCAGCCTTCCCAGGCTCCATTTGCAAAGCTCGGCAGTATTTTCACATCTCCACATTTATCATTGTCTTTCTGTTGGTCCCGCTCTCCCAAGTCTGTCTCTTTCACTTCAAGGAAGGACATACAGTATTGATAGGGTTTATTTTACCCACGATCCCCTTGTACTGTCCCTTTGTTATTTCATTTGTGTCTCCGAAACTGGCAGAGAGTGTCTGCAGCACTGCGGCTCGTCGACGTTACGCCGCACGGCTCTCTGCCTCTGCTGTCCTTTCTAATAAACTTTGTTCTGTCACAAGCCATTTTGCTTTCTCTCTCCTGCTTCCATGAACTCCTGTCTCGGCTGTCGACAGAAGCTGGTTCCAATGTGCCCTTCTCCACATGCTAATGTTCCTGCCATGTCAGCTGTGAACATCTCACCGGCGCAGACTCCTCGGCAGACTCCTCTCCGAGTGGCTCTTATATTATCATATTCAAGGGCAGTGGACAAAGCTAGCAGGATGTGTTCAAACAACAGGAAATAATGTCACGCTATACAGTTAGGTTTCAACCGCGGAGCCCAGCGAGGGTGTGAAGTCACTCGCCGAAATGCCAGAGTAAGGCGAGCATGACTCATGGTGTCAGGAAAAAAAGTGTGTCATTGGAATTCGTCCTTTTTCTGGAAATGGATGCTGGTAATCACATTGACACTGAGGAGAGTGGTGTGAAAGCCCAAATAAAGCCGGTAATGAAACTTAACAGGACAACTTCAGACATTTTGTTGAACTCTACCTAACCGAATCTTCCTCTCTCTCCTGGTGTGTTTGTGTCTTCAAAACCTTTCGATCAGATGTGGAGAGGAACTGTAAATTATTTACTATGAAATAGTGTTGCTTTCGTCAGCGAAAATTATGACTAAACATTGTCAACGAACCTCTATCATGTGAGGGAAACGAGTCGAGACGCAGCGAAAATGCTGGTCATGTGATGATGACTATAATTAAATGTATAATGCAATACTGTTGATGAATAAAAATTAGAACATATGTGGTTAACAAAATAAAAACTATTCTAAAATGTCTCTTGTTTAGTCACGTAATTATTATTTAAAAGTATTCCTGTTTGATATGTCTGATGCAACCGACATCACTTCCTTAAGCCCCAATCGTGTATTGATTGGAAGTTCGGTCTTTTCCGAGAACCGGTTCTTTCGGACAGATCGATTCATTGGCAGTAGTTTTCTGGATCGGCTCAGTGTTCATCTTCAGTTCTCTCTTCACAGCAGTTCAGTCAGTGTACCGTTTGAGTAAATGAATTACTCTGGGATATTGGTTTATTTAGACTCAGAAGGAGTGTCAGTCATGTTAAAAAAGTAAACAACTTCAGTAATTTGTGGATTAATGCTTATTGGAGATGTGAACCGTTTCAAACGATTCAAGACAACAAACAAAATTAAATGGGATTTATACTTTTGCCTGGCTCCGCTGACCGTGAGCGCTCCTTCCCGAATGGATAAGGCTTTTATACTTGTCACGTTCGCTGTTGTACTAATCTTTGAAATGACAGGGGAGCAACGAACAGTAATCGTCCTCTAAAACCTTCTGGAATCACCGGTGAGAAGTCGTCATTGGCCAGTACAAGTCTTGTGATAAATGAGTTGATGAATTTTTTTTTGGAATGAATGTATTCTTAAATCTATAAGGTAACAATAATATAATAAGATAACCTTGTTTGAAATGAGTTTGGCTAAAATAAAATTTTGGTTTCGTCTATACTTCTAGTTACTTGTACTATATTGACTGGGTTAAATAGAATTGCGTTACTAAAAAGAGACTAAAATACTATTTTCATTGACTAAAACCAGAATAAATGTCTAAAACTAGACTAAATGTCATCTGTTTTCATTGACTAAAATATAATTAGTTTTCGTCTACTAAAACTAGACTAAAATGTCATCAGCTTTCGTTGACTAAAATATAATTCGTTTTCATCGACTAAAACTAGACTAAAGTGTCATCAGTTTTCGTTGACTAAAACTAGACTAAAATGTCATTAGTTTTCATTGACTAAAATATAATTAGTTTCCGTCCACTAAAACTAGACTAAAATGTCATCAGTTTTCGTCGACTAAAACTAGACTAGACTAAAAAGAGTATGAACATGACTAAAACTAATAAAAACTAAAATGACAGCTCCAGACAAAGACTAGACTAAAACTAAAATTTAAAAAGGCTACCAAAAACAACACTACTGTGAAACCATAATCAAGACCATCGGCCTTCATGCATACAGCTTTTGAGAAATCAAAACATTCGCTGCATGCAAGAAACGGCTTCATCCTTTTTAGAAGAAAAGGAGGGAACCTCACATCAATATGCAATCCTCTATCAACAATGCAAGTTGCCCTGACAACCGCAGTTGGGTTGAATTGACTTGAATCTTGTAACACAGCAGAGGTCAAAGCACTGCTATTTTCTTCTCATAAAAATGGCAACAGTTTAATTATCGCTCCAGCACACTTACAGACACGATAAAACTGAATATTGATCACCGCAGAGGTCAGAAGCCTTACGACTTGCAAACCGCATTTCGAGCACCGCTCAAAACTCACAAACCGTCGTCATTTACCATTTTTCTCTCCACTCGTCTGCTTGCGACCCTGGTTTTTCTATTTTTAAACAGGACTTCAAAGGCATTCTGGGTTCTCGGAGTGAGGAAATTTTGTCTGCTGGGAAATCTTTACATTGCTCAACAAAGTGGGAAATGGCAGCTGCCCACCCTCATTAAAATGATCTTCACCTTATTTGCTGGCTTACCAATGAAAATTGTATTCTTAGGGGGTTTTCAATATAGTATATATTTTCTACAATTATAATTAACCTACCTGCCAACAGTTATATGTGTTAATATCATCAATTTAATATAACAAACTATCATTCAAAAGTTTGTGGTTAGTACAATATTTTTGGAATAAAACTGATCAAAATTGACAGTATATTTACAATGTTACAATATATTTAAATATTAAATTAATGCTGTTCTTTTGACATTTCTATTCATCAAAATATCTTTTCAAAAATATGTTTTTTCCCAAAATATTAAGCACACAAATGTTTTTCGCATTGATAATAATAAGGAGAAAGGTTTCAAATTATAATGATTTCTGAAGGATCGTTTGACATTTAAGACTGGAGTAATGGGTGCTATAAATTTAGCTTTTCAATGATAAATGACATTTTAAAACATTAAAATAGATATCAATTTAAATATTCATAGTATTTTACAATATTACTATTTTTACAGTACTTTGATCAGAAACATAAAAAAACTCATCAAATATACTTTATATACTACTTTTATGTGTAAATATGTGAACATATACAAATGTAAATTATATAAATAATATTCATATATTATCATTTATATGGCTGTACATTATTTAGCAATATATTATTTAACAATATATAATATTATTTATTATTATTGTAAGATAATATTTATAATACATTTACAATTTATTTTTCACAAATTGAATTTTTATTTCATAACTATGAATCTAGCATTAACATCATTAGCAACTTTTAACAAACAAAATTAAATAGATATCAACTGGGTTCCAAGGGCATTACAAAGTCATACATCCAAAATGGATATTCCCAGAATAATTCCTCAATTAATGTTCCTCATATGTTAATGAAAAAAAAAACACACATTTTATAGAGCAGGGTAGGTATCATAATTAGCTTATTTATGAGTGAATAAATTTTGTTTAGCTCTAAGCTCCCCTACATTATGTAATGAAACAGAAAACAACTCCTTTTACATCACAATGTATGCAAACACCCACACTTTAGCCTCCCTGAGCCAACTCTCTTTCACTAACCTTCTCCTGGTACTGCCTGCGTGAGGAGTCCAGTGACTGAATGAGGGCGGTGGCGTGGCCCACAAACATGGCATAGCAGGTTGCACCCACGATCATGCTGAGGATGGTCAGCCACACATCCGTCATGCCCACCGGAGGGTGCATGCCATACCCGATACACAGCATGTGGCTCATGGCCTTAAACAGGGCATAAGAGTACTGCTGACCCCATGTGTCATTCTGTGAGGAAAGAGAGAGCGGGGGAGAGATAAAGAGAAAAAAGAACCCAAATTAAAGCATGAATATAATTATGAGCATGAAAGACGGCAATTGTGATAGAGAGCAAAAGAAATAGGAGAGCTGGTGAAGTGTTGAGAAGGGACAAAGGTACGGACCAATGGGAGGGAGAGGAGAGAAAATAGCGTCGCGAAAGACAGAATGTGAAAGAAAGAGTGTGAGAGAGTGTTAGACTGGTGACAGTTTTTCTATATATTTCTGGCAGGATTTAGAAGGAGGCACAGTAAAGGCCAGAGAGAGAGAGAGAGAGAGAGAAAGGGAAATATCACATCCCTTAGCAGAAGGGTCATTTATGAACGCTGCCTGCGCTTTCTTGATATCAGAAGATGGAGGAAAGCTGAAGGTACTGTTTTGCAAATGCTAATGAATCATAGTCACGGACAGTGTTCTTCTTTAGCAAAATGAGTCACTCGGTCTGGCACTTTAGGGTCAAATACTTATCATGCAGGTAACGGATATGATGCACCTGTGACTTTATTTTTTGTAATTGTTATCTTGTTTCTCAAATTCTGACTTTATATCTTACAGTGTGGGTTTCTCTTTTGCAGTTTGACTATTTTTGTAATTGTCTCTTTATATCGCATACTTGTTACTATTTTTCGTAATTGCAACCTAATTTCTTGTATTTACTACTTTCTCATAATTCACTTTATATCTAAAAAAAATATATATATTCTTTTAACTATATAATTAAATTTATAATTTATATTGCCCAATTGTGACATTATATATTCATAATATGAATTTATCCATCAATTGTGACTAGTTTTTCCATAAATCCAACTTGGTTTCTCATAATTGTGACTTTATATTTCGAATGTGACTTTATTTAACAAAATCTGACTTTTTTATCTCATAATTGCCACCTTACTTCCCTAAATTCTGACTTTATGTTTTATAATATGATTTTACACCTCTCAATTAGATTTTATGGGCACTGTTTTAACGATCTAAGCACATGGTCTAAAGTGCATGCCGCAGTTCGCACTCAGGTCGTGTCTAAGTCCACTTGTGCTAGTTTAACGACGGGAAAACGGTTGCGTGCCTGGCATATGGTCTAAATGGGTTGAGCCATATTGCACAGGGCCCTATATATCCAAATTGTGACTATTTCTTTTAACTCCAACTTAGTTACTCATAATAATGACTTTTTATCTACCAATATGACTTTATTCCTTGCAATTTGAAGACTTTATTGCTTTCTGTGTTTTCACTGTTGTACGCTCTAAATGAGACCTGAATCTCTCGATCAAAAACACATGAAGATGCAAAAACGAGCGATCTCATAAGTAAGCAGATGCATATGACAAATAATGTGATCTTTAAAAATAAACAGCACATAAAGTGAAGTGACATTCAGCCAAGTATGGTGACCCATACTCAGAATTTGTGCTCTGCATTTAACCCATCCGAAATGCACACACACAGAGCAGTGAACACACACACACACACACTGTGAACAGACACCCAGAGCAGTGGGCAGCCATTTATGCTGCGGCGCCCGGGGAGCAGTTGGGGGTTCAATGCATTGCTCAAGGGCACCCAAGTCGTGGTATTGAAGGTGGAGAGAACTAACCCCACCCATAATTCCGTCCGGTCCGAGACTAGAACTCACAACCCTTCGATTGGGAGTCCAACCCTCTAACCATTAGGCCACGACTTTTCCAATGAAAACTGTGTAATGTTATGGAGTGAAATGTCTATCCAGGAAGTGGTTAAAGACTGTGCAAGCTTTGGGGGTGTTGATGCAAGTGATTTATCATTGTGCTGTTTATGATCTAGATGTAATCTTTGATAAAAATCAACAACAACAACAACAAAATATTTTTTTTCAGCTCAATATGTTGCTTACCTATATTCAAGTGTCTATAAAAAAGAATGCTTGAAGCTACAAATAAAACAGTTGCTCTTTCTCACGTATTGCATGTGTTTAGGTATTCATACCTAAATTTATCATACCTTATCCATAACAAAATATTCTGGGGGTCATGAAGATTCAGTGAAAATAAATCAAATGCTATCAGGGACAGATTAAATTGCAACTATATAACAATGTGAGTTTTTATATCGCAAATGCACATTTGTTACTCACAACTGTAACACACAATGTGACTTTATTTCTCAGTGTAAAATCAAACTCACAAGTGGTGAAAACAGCTTTCTATAATTCAAAATGCTTCATCCAGGCCATTCATTCTGCAGCAGTATCAACCCCTATTATATTCTGCTGCATTTATATCTTCAGTTTTATTTATTTACTTTATCTCAGAATAACTTGAAAATGTGGGATTAATAAACCATGACCAGCTCTGCCGATGAAAGATAAAGAGAAAACAGACACAGAGCGGCCCTTCACACTTACCACCATATTGTTTTTGGCCACCCAGCAGTCTGAAGGGAAATCCTGCAGCATGGGCACCAGGAACTGCAAGCATCCGTCCCAGTGGCACAGCAACAACATCATTCCAATGAGATTCACAATGCGCACCATGGCACTGGCCAGGTCATAGGTCATGTGGAAAATCTAAAAGGAAAAGAGGTCAGAGATGTAGAATATGCCACACTGGGTCACAATTAAGATGTAATCCCCACTCAATTCTAGGCCACATTGTTCTTAAGCTGGTTTTCAGTAGCAAAACACTTGGCTTGTGGAGTATTACATAAGGTACTGTATCTCTTCTGCTAATGTCACTAATAGTTCCTAGGAGATCAGTGGGAGGCCAGACTAGATGCTGATGTTACCCACAATCCATAACAGCACCGATGAAACACCACCCCTCAGTGGACAAAAAGGTGGCGTTTCCAAATAGCAGTAATGAAAGTGCAGATTCCAATAGATTTCCGTTAACTCGCAAGGTTGAGGGCCGATAGGGTTGGGCGATCGAAGCAATTAAAAGGTCATGGTGGACGCTTTTAACTTTGCCATGGACAAACAATGGTTAGGTTGAGTAACAGCGCTGCCTGTAATCGTGGCTAATTGCTGCCATTCTTTGACAGAGCTAAAGTTAAATCCAAGTGATGGCAAAGCAAGCAATCTCTGAATTTCAGATACGACTGGGAAGTTTATGTGTCTTTCTGTCTGGGATTTTAACAAGTAGGATGTGTTCTTCGATCAACTCCATTTTTGGTCCTATAACAACTTCACTGTTAATTCTCACTGTAATTAAAAAAACAGTCCATTCAAAATGAAATTTCAGCCAACATTTGCATTTATTTGAGGTTGTTTCAAACCTAAAGGTGCCACATTGTCTTTAATGTTTACCAGGGCTGCATTTATTTGATCGCAAATTCTGTAAAAACTGCAATATTGGGAAATATTGTTAAAATTGTTAAAATGTATCTTGTTCCTGGGATGGTAGAGTTGAATTTTCAGCATCATTGCTCTTCAGAAATCATTCTAATATGCAGATTTTCTGCCCAAGAAACATTCTTATTATTATCAATGTTGAAAATGTATTTTTTTTTGCCATTTAACTGTAAAAAAAAAAAAAAAATTCAGGACACTTTGATTAACAGAAAGTTCAAAAGAACAACATTTATTTGAATTAGACATGTTTTATAACAGTATGAATTAGTGGTCAACCGATATATCGCCAAGGCCGATAATTCTGCCGATATTTGGCTTTTTTTAAATATCGGCATTGGCCAATACATTTTCTTTTATTTTGATGGCGCGGAAGGCGCACCAGACTTTAATTGTGATGGTGCTGTGAGCGGCAGTGCTCAGACTATCTCTCTTGTTTGTTATCGTCATTAACAGTTCTGTCTAATATGGACAGAAGTCTGTCTAATAATCAGATAGACTGCTAAACAAAAGAATTAATGTATACAGAACGTAGAATAACGATTGCTTTTATATTATTAGTAAAAAAAATGCAAACATTATAATACTTCATCGTTTGTCAGCATGAAGCAAAATACGCCTTTTATCATTTAAACAAATCTTTGAATGTCTAATGAACAGGGCCGCTGCTGGCCAAATGGGTGCCCTAAGCAGGACTTCCTCAAATATGATGATGAAAAAAAACAATTACTATGGGGTGAAAATAGGACTTTAATCAAATAAAAAAGTAAATTAATAAATTGTATTATTTACAAATTACAATTGTAGCTCTCGACATTTACCTATGGCTATAACTTTATTACGACTCTAATTTATTTTATAGTCTCAAGCATTAAGAAATCATGCAAAAGGAAATTAAGCAGTGATTTATAATATATTTAATTTATATTAAAATGTATAAGGTGTGTATTGTAGCTGACACCTAAATTAACACATTACAATTGTTTTATGACTACAAGTCTTCCTCCTCAAATGCTATTGAGCTTCAAATTTGCGTTTGAGCCCATGTGAAAAAGTAGCATAATTTACATATGACTTACAGTTTGTTTGAATAAATATCAAACATTCAATTCAATTGTGCATTCTAGCTGTCACCTAGATGAACAATTACAGTTGTTTTTATGACTTTAAGTCATTCTCCTCAAATGTCACTGATGTTAAAAAAGTGTATACCAATATCGCATGTAACTTCAGAGACGGTCCCTAAATTTAAGACTCGAACCTCCAAGGTCAAGCCAACTTTATGCCTGTTTTATTTTTATTTTTTATTTTTTTTTACTTTCTTTAGCTTTCTTTTCTCTGTGCCGAAATGCTGATGTTCATCCATCAATTATGAATATTCAGGAAACATGAGGTGCGAGCGGTCGCGAACACCCATGGGAGAATGGCAGAAGTTTTTTTTGAGCAACTGGGATGGTGCCCCCTCTGGGAGTTGGTGCCCTACGCAGACTGCGTACTTTGCGTCTAGGGAGCGACGGCACTGCTAATGAACATTAAATTTCACAAACCTTGCAAACTTTGCCAAGTCCAGCTATGAGATCTTGTGAAGTGTGCATTTTATCCAGAATGATCACATGTTCTCTGTGTGACGGTCAGAAAGTGTGAATTGAATGCTTTAAACTTTGAACTCGCGATTTCAAATTATGCTACACTTTATGCATTTGCCCACTGTCATTTTCATGTCATTTTCACTGTGTGCTGTATGTAAAATTAATGTTACCCTGGATTTATTTGAAAAATATGATTCCCAATGCACACAAACTTCCCAAAATACTGAGTTCCCTGTTTTTTACTTATTTCTGAAAAATACTTTTCATCTACAGTATGTACTTATGTATGTAAGTATGTTTATTTTACATATTATATATATATATATATATATATATATATATATATATATATATATATATATATATATATATATAGGTTTTATATCGGCTGTCGCCCCCCTGCTTTCCAAGATACTGGCATCGGCTGTCAAAAAAACAATGTCAGTCAACCACTAGTATAAATGTATTTAATGTCACGTTTGATCAATTTAATGCATCCCCGATTAAGAAAAAAAAAACTGTGCCGACACAATTTTTTAAATGGTATTGTATGTATTAAATTACACCGTTTTTTTTGTTCTTACTTCTATGGTACTTTTATTTTATTTTTTTGTCACTTTGGACCACAACAGCACAAATCTCATTCTGAAAAAGCTTTCATTTTAAGTCTGAAATATTCTTTGAAGCGTTTTTCTTTTGAAAAATTATGGTTAAAGTTGTGGTTATGAGAAATGAGAGTATTTGTTAGACAGAAATATTGCTTCAGCACAACCAAAAGATACCATTGCCAGCTCCATTATTGGTATGGGAATATCAAATAAGGTTCATGTCATAGTTAATTTTCACAAGCAAACAAAAATGTATTATTTGTGATAGATACAGTACTGTATGTTACAATCTAAGAGTCTGTAAAGATGCATCTTACCTCTTCCCATTGGTGGATGTATCTAATGAGTCTGGACAATCTCAACAGCCGAAGCAGACTGAGTATTTTAGTGAAACGCACAATCCTCAATGCTCGTGCCGTCTTGTAGAAGTCTGAGTCGATGCGGGTCTCCACAATGAGGAAGATGTAATCCACAGGGATGGATGAGATGAAATCCACAGCGAACCAGCTCCGAAGGTACCTCACCTTGATCTGCTGAGGGTCCAGGACGATTTCCGTGCTGTCTTCTTTGACGATCCCCGTGCGGAAGTTCAGCACCAGGTCAACCAGGAAGAATGTGTCAGAGACCACGTTAAAGACTATCCAAGCGGGTGTGTGTTCATCTTTAAAGAAGGTGATGCCTACGGGGATGATGATCAGGTTGCCCACCATCAACAGAAGCATGATCAGGTCCCAGTAGAACCTGGAGGATATAAAAGGGACAAAGTGTTTATTTAACACCTTAAGAACAGAAGAGTCTACATGACCTTTGCAACCATTAACGATTAAGACAATTAAATATTATAAGTTACAATTAAGTGCTTCTTCTTAATAGTTTTTCAATTCTGTTGTGCAGAGACACAAGCCCAGAAATTATTTAGCTGAAAAATTGATTCTGCAAGCTAGAATATTGCTTCATAATAGAAAATTAATTTAATAGTTGCAAAAAATGAATATCGATAATAATTATTCATGGCTAACTAATAATAATAATAAATATTAGATATTTATAAAAAAAAATATCTATTTAATTAACATTGCACATTTTTATTTTATGAAAACAATAGTAAATAATGAACATTATCACTAGTATATTTTTTACGGTTCAAATTAATTATTTTCTTTTATATACTGCTGATTTTATCTAAAACAAAAACTATTAAATATAATTTTGAGTAATTGAGATAAAGCTGAGATGCAATGAAATATTGATATTAGATTTAGAACTTAAAAACCTAAATTAAATGTTCATGTCAACTAACAAATAAAAATA
Organism: Carassius gibelio; assembly: GCF_023724105.1. NCBI lineage: Eukaryota > Metazoa > Chordata > Actinopteri > Cypriniformes > Cyprinidae > Carassius > Carassius gibelio. The sequence goes on along the minus strand of NC_068395.1, from coordinate 9,742,994 downwards.
TAAGTACTAAAATTACTAAAACTTAAACTGTAAAATAAGTTAAAATTAAATATATATGAAATGAAATCTGGAAATATAAAATCTAATCTACGGAATATAAATAATACTAAAATATACTCAATAAAATAATACTTAAATGAAAGAAATATAACATTTTCATTCACATTATTCTTCTTCCTGAAACTTACCTACAGTTTGTGTATGGTTTCAAAATGAAACAATGGCATTTTTAAGACCAAGCAGTTCAGCAGATAAAGTGATGCACTAGCAAGGTCATGATTTAGTTCTCAGGAAATATAACTGATAAGATGCATGCCTTGCAAGCAGTTAGTAGCTTTGGATAAATGCATGAATGTAATCGTCTGCCTTCATTTCCTCAAAATAATCCTTGTGATGTAAGCAATCAGAAACACTAATCGCACTCAGGATTCCTTGAGAACGCTGCATGAGCTCAGCCCCTGACTGACGCTGGAAATGGCTGGCTGTCTGGTTGGGCTATTACTTCTCGTTTATGGATGAGTTCCCTGTTTGGTAATTGGATGTGTCGTACGTATGTAAATGAAAGCGGCTGGAAGACATCCAGGAGACCTCTGGCAGGACCGCCATTTCATCAATAAAAGATCTGCTGGGTGAAACGTTTACACAAAAACAAGCCGCCATAATTGCTGAACGCAGCATTAATTACCCTATTAGCCCTGATATGCCAAAATGAGCCTTCTCTGGTTGCATGTAACATTTAATAATTCCACTAATATTTGACACGGCTTACAGTATTTGCCTTGCTTTTTTCCCCACTTGCTAATATTCTTTCGCATCATTTGATGCACACTACAATCTGAAGTTGTGGATTAGCCTTCTTCATTTGGTTGGTTACTAAATTCCAGTCCTTTGCTGCTGAGTTGTAATTAAGCAGAAATCAATCACACAGAGGGTTGATAAACCATCCAGCTCGATATGGATTGCAAAGAGAGAACGAGGCTCTCAGCATTTCAGAGTTGTCCAGAGGGATTATGTGTTGTCTGACACCATGGACAAGGAAAAAAAAACTCTGTTCGATTTTAAGCCCTTATACTTGTGTATAAATAGGTCACAGTGTTTTTTCTCCAGTAACAAATTGTTGGTGAAAAGAAATGATCAAAAGCAGATTAACCAAAGTACTGGATCATGACTGAAGGTTACTGTTATCAGCAGTCTCATTAGCATAAACAACCGTAAACATAAACAAAACTAGTATCTTTTTAATGACATGATATATCGCACTTAAACTTACTGTTTTAATAAGAAATACATCAGATAACACAACAGAGCAAATTAAGTATCAGAATAATACTACTATATCTGCTGCTTTTCTGGCAAGATAATACCGTAATCACAAATATGTTAAATACCTACTTTTAAATGGAATAAAAAAATCTAGGTTTAACCAAATGGAAAGATACCACTTTCACATTTCTGCATTGCAGGGCTCTATTTTACATTTCATGAAATGAGCTTTGGAGGAGATTAAACAAGAACAAACCATCTATAGGAAGTGTCACTAAATCTGCCAGATTATTTCCAGTTTTCAGATTATCAAGGATTTGCCATTGACATTTACCCTTGGACAGATGCTCCAGTGGTCAAAGCGGGCAAAAGAATACGTTTAACAGCAACATGTGCTGAACGGTTTGTACCGTACACTTATGTAAGAACTGAAGGCAACACACAGATACCAAGAGAAGTTCAACAACGAAATAAATGTAGTGATCTCTGTAATCAAATATTTTTTTCTATTTTTACAAAACTGAAACATAACAATTCCCATAAAATGTTCAATTAAAATAGTTTTCGCATAGAATCATGAAGTTGAATTTAAAGCCATTTAGCAAGCAAACACAAATTTGGTAAAGCTGTCATAAAGCTGACAAAATTAACTGTCCCCAGACCTTTCCCTTGACATCAGCCCAAACAAAACAGATTCTGTCTGCTACTACCAGTTAATTGCTATTCAAATCATATTACATCATCACAGTATTTTCTTGGTCCACTTAATCTCCGGATTATATTACAGCCTGTAAACTTCCATAATTATCTGTATTACTGCATATAAATAAATGCCACTGTCAACCCACGCTCTTACTAGAGCACTAATTGTATTAGGCACATGCAATATCTATCCTATCAACCATAGTATCACTGTAACCACATTACAGACATTACTCTCCTCTCAATTCACACGTGTAAACAAATGATACATCATGAGAACTACACTATAAGCAACCAGAAACCACAAGAGGTATTATGCAATGCCATTTGTAGTATAAAACGTACACCAGTGAGTATGAATTTGAGAAAGCTTGGAAAAGTGGAGGTATAATTCCGCAAAAATGTAATTGGTTGCTGTGTACATTTTCTTTTCTTTTCATTTTGAAGCCGTGCGGATCTTTAATGACCCTCTTTAGGCTAAAAATCAACTGACAGACGGGAGCCACTGTTAAATGACAGCAGAGGGAACACATTTTATTCAAACAAAAGGCTTTGCAATAATCAGCTTTCTGTTACAATCTGCCAGAAATGCACTCACTATTCTCCTCTGTCTGTTGCTGCTTAGCATACTATGAGTCCTAATTGTCTTTCTCAATCCCCATCCCTCCAATTGTGATGATCTCTCTGTGGAATCTGTGTCAACTCTACTCACCAGATCTAGCCATCATCTGAACGCTCTGCACCACAGCTCAACCAGTCGCTCTGCCCGCTGGAGTTCCCTGCAGAAAGCTAATGTGTTGGGTACATAATAATAGGTTTATGCAAGACTATTGCTATGATGCACTTGGGCGGCTGTCATGCTGCCGTCATGCAAAGAATCACATGAAATCAACCCAGATCAAGATGAATGAAACAGGGCCCTCTGCTGCATTTGAAAAATATCACCCTATGACCACAAACGTCCAAACGTCTGCTTAATCATGAGACACAACACGATCACGAACAAATCAAACAAGTTTTGCACTAAAAATATTGAATCTTTTTTTGATTGTGTATGTTATTTTATGAACATATTGGTATGTTGGCTGACATTATCTTAGTAATTTGTTAAAATTTTGTTTATTTTAGTACAACTATCAGATTTTTTTCCTTCTCTCTTCTAAATAAGTTTCAGGTATCTTTTATGTAACTGTTATGAAAATTGTTCATGAAATTGTTTATGAAAAGATCTGCTGTTTTTTTATTTATAAAAGTAAAATTTTACACTGATACACTTTTAAACTGCAACAACAAAATGACTCAAAAAATTCAACCGAAAAAACTTTTCTCCAAATATTCTGAATAATAGGCTATGTGCCATCATTATTTTCAATAATTTGCAACTTATATCTTTGAACATCTGTTAACTTTTCAAGAGTTTCATGATCCTTCAAAAGTTGTTATAAAATGGCAATAAAAAGCATTAAAATATATATTAAACATTATATGTTAGTTTTTTTTTATCTAACCTCTGCGACATAAAAATCTATAACACTGAAGAAAACGCTTGAATTGTTTGAGAAATCCACATCCACTTTAATAATATGTTTAGACCATAATTTAATAAAAACAGCTATAATGTTTGCTTACACGAGTCCAATGATTTAAATTTTGAGCTCTGTGAGAGAGCACTGCTTTCATTTTCAGCTGAAACTAATGGAGAAATGATGTGATGCACCATATTGTTTAATGGAAAATTATATTTCCTGCTCTTTCTAAATGCACTGCAGAACAGAGCTGCTCTGCTGTGATTCATTAAAAAGCGTGTCTCTTTGCTTCCCTTATTCCAGAACCCATTGAACACTGATGCTAACCTTCCACCCCCCTCTCAACAGCCTCTCTCCACATTCTGACACTCTCTTCTCGTTTTCTGCATCAACCAGGTGATGCAATCAGCAAATGGAAGTCCCTGCATCGCCCATCACCTTCCCTAACAGTGCTGAGGGGAAGCAAGTTCAAGATGAAGGAGACAAGGGCAAATGTGAAAATAACACCTGAAAATGCCACACGACTAAGGACGGTACCTCTTGTGACAGATGAAACTTCACAAATCACCTGCTACTGTGGTCATTTGGTACTCAATAGATCTAGATGCTTCTTGAAATAACATTCATTTAATAGAGTCACAAAACTGAAGTTTAATACTGTGTTTCGAAACTGTAGATAATTATTTTTTATTTACTCGTCTAGAAACGTCTAGTTATTGATGGACTGCACTTAATTGGTTTAGGTCCTGTCTTACAGACCGTAAGCAATTTGTTACCATGGGTGGATTTAGGTCTTAGGTCGGTGTCGTGTAATCTGGAGTCCCTCAGGGATCAATTTTGGGCCCCTTGCTCTTTTCCACTTGGTCAGCTTGTGAAGCCTCTTGGTCTAAAATGTCATTTTTATGCAGATGACAGTCAAATTTGCATACGTTCAAAACCTGATGATATTGTGAAAGATCATCTTTCTCAAAGTATTTCTAAGATAAAAGAATAAAAAGACTGAGATTATGCTCATTGGTTCACCCCACCAATTACGTAAAGCTGGGTCGGTTACTTTATTGCCAAACCACGTCCAATACTGTCCTTCCCTGTTGCTGAGAAGTTGATTAACACTTTTGTATTTTCCCGGATTAACTACAATGCTTTTTTGACTGGGGTTTCAAAAGCTACCCTAAACAAATTGCAGGTCGTGCCTAACTAGAACTGGGATAAGAGATCCTATCACACATATCTTGGAGTCTTTGAGTTGGCTCCTTGTTAGGTTTAGGGTTGATTTAAAAATTCTGATGCTTACTTATGAGGCTTTGGTCTGGCACCTCAATATTTGTCTGAGCTTTTGTCTCCATATGTCTCAATGCGTAACCTTCATTCATCTTAAACTGGTCTGTTAACTGTTCCAAGATCAATGGGAGATAGGGCTTTTTCTTCATTAGCTCCAAATTTATAGAACTCTTCACCTATTGAGATAACGCAAGCGAAATCTCTTCGCATTTTTAAATCTCGCCTTAAAACTAATTTCTTTAGGCTAGCTTTTACTTGAATTTTTGGTATTAATTCTATATTATTTTATTTATTTAAGTGTTTTGAATGCATCTTTTTCTTTTCTTTTCTCATTTTATTATTTTGTTGTTTTACTTGTTTATGTATACCACTTTGAGATGTAACATTTAAAAGCACCATGGACAATAAAGAATATTATTATTATTAAGTTGACATAAGCATTTTGGATGGTTTTGCCAGTATAAGTTAAAGGAATAAATTCTAATAAATTCTATTAAAAAAATAAAAAAATAAAAACATTTTGCCACTGTATCCCATTAGTATGAATATGATTTTCCATATTTATATTTTTACAGTTGTTTTAGTCATATTTTGAAATACATATTGCATTGTCTTGTATTTTATGGGTACATGAAATGTAAGAGATAATGTCTTGGCTTAATTAACAGTACTTTTTTCACAATTTCTACACCGTAAAAATGATTTTCGACAAAACAAATATTATTGGAGTACAAAAACATACTTTAGTATTTTACTCTTTCTACTTCAACATTTAGATGTTTAATGCAATGTGTTATTTTCCTTTTCTTTGAAATTAATTGTGATTTCTGACTGAAAATCATTTCAACACCATTTCGTTCAAGTGCACTAAAATATTTGGTGAAGAAACAATTTCCGTTAAGAAATAGTTAGTAATTTTGACAACTAATAGTGTCACTGAATTAAATGTTACATTTTGAAGTAGAAAGACTGAAATTGTATTTTTTTAAGTAAAAAATACTCCAATAATCTTTGTTTTGTTTACAAATTCAAAACAATTATACAGTGTAGGAAAAAAAATCAGTGTAGTTCAAACAACTACAACAGTGTAGTTAAAGTTCATTCTGTCATAATTTTCTCACCCTTATATCATTTCAAACCTGTATTAGTTTAATTTATATGTGGAACAGAAAAGACGATATTTTGAAAAAAAGTTTGGTTGTTTTTTTGTTACATACAATGGAAGTCAATGGGGTCCAAACAAAACACACACACACACACACACACACAAACACACACACAAAAGGTTTTACTTATACTGTATGGATTGTATCTTCTACTAAGAAAGAAAGTCATACAAGACCTGAGGATGAGTAAATGATGACAGAATTTTTATTTATGGTGTTGATTCAACGTTGTCCTCCTTTGCACTGTATGACCCTGATATCATATCATTTAGATATCAAATGATATCAAAACAAAGTGGAAATCGCTGATCAGAAGCACATAACTGCTCGGCTTAGACGCCATCCTGACGAAGGCCATGTGGTCCATTTCAGCTACCTGACTGCTAGCACTGCCCCCTCCAACTTGGACCATTCAGCCACACTGACCAGAGTGCCATTAAATAAATTGTGTCGTAATCCTCTGATTGTTGCTCCCAATAATTCTGTTTGTCATGTTAACCCATTTTGATCACCCTATTTCCCAGCCTGTGCCGAAATGGACAGATCAGTTTGAGTGAAAATAACGGCTAAATGTGATTGTGTGACTTATTTCTATAGTAAAGCTAGAGATTACAGTTGACTTCCCTTACTGTTCCAGTGAAAGTTCCACGTAATAAATGCAAAACAATCACAGAAACTCCTAGACAGCTGGCGTTGGTGACACTGTTTGCCCTTGCAATATGTGAATGGCATCAATGTCACTTGAACAGGAAAAGGGTGAAAATGACCGGGTGAGGTTAGTGAATGCAACAGAATGGGCCTGATTTTAATATCCTTAGCAAGCTCAAGGACACAGCAACTAGGAAAAGACAAATATGTTGCATTTAATCTGCTCAGACATGTGAGCAAAGAATTATTTGTTTTTGGAGTCCTGGTGGCTGTGGGGACATTTGTATAGCGGATGATTAGGCATGGGATTACCTGAAGTCACTGTATGGGTGAATGATCCAAAAGCCTGCAGATTTGACTCGTTCCTGCTCGCGCTCCACCGCCTTCTCGCTCCCGAACATTCGAAGCGAGAACTTGTTGACCCCCGGTTGAAGCATCGCGCCAAACTGCCTGTGCATAAAACCCGCCTGGTACAAGCGCTCATCGTCCGGCATGATTTGATCGATACCTTCCAACTTTACGAAACTCGACTGTTCTTCAGAGGGCGCCTGTTGTGCCCCCTCGCCGCGACCGCCCTGCGCGCCCAGGCTTTCTCCAGGTCCTGGTTGCTCCAAGGGACCGTCGTCCTCGGGGCTCGCATCCGCGATGAGGCACCTCTGCTCCGCCAGATCCGCGTCTGGAGCATGCCGACTGGTGATGGAAGAGAGGCTGCCTCTAAACCTCCGGCAGTCGCCGTTCACGTTGGTTCTGAAGGGTTTCCCCACATCGGTCTCCGCGTCTCCGCTCTTGGCCTCGCTGACACCTTTAAAGCTCCCCGTGGAGGAGGGTGATGGAAGATGCTTCATCTTGACACTCTTCCTCCGAGTGTCCTTGTCGCTGTCTTCGCCGTCTCGAGTCATAGCACCCTTGTGTCCAAACTGATGTGGCAAGCTATAGAGTCGTTTGCGCATGGAAGAATGCACCTTATCCATTGTGATCGACCACCTTAACAGAAGAAACGACAGCCGGAATCATCAGAAAGGAGACGCGGGCTGGAAAATAGGTCGTCAAAAATATGAATGCACAAATATGCATCCCGCTGCATCTGTAATATTAGACACCGGAGTCAGAGCGCGCGCACTGGATGCGGGAAGACGGACGGACGTGTCTGAATGAGAAACAATTTTGACGCGCTTCTCAATGACAAATCATTGCACCCTCCTTTTCAAACTACTCTTTAAACAGCACTTGCGAAGCCCCCGGCCATTGACACATCAGTAATCCAATGTGCCAAAGATGTCCAGTTCAGTCGTGGTAACATGCGTGGGGAAAGGATAATCTATTACGTTGCCATAGAAGCGCAGACAGCAAATAAACACACAACACCTAAACCGACTGCAAACAAATAAATAAACCGTACATGACATGACTGTCTTCACCAAATGATTTGCTGATGTGTGTTTTCGCCCAATAACAACATAAACATTCCTGAATGGCATTTTTACGTCACTCCGTCTATTACGTCACGATGCCTTATGGAAAAGATTCGGTATTGTTCCATGCTAACAGCTGGGTTTTGTTTATCAGACGGCTTGACAGGACCAGACTAGCAGGGTGCGAGGAAGTCATGAGTAATACGTGTAGGCTTTTCGTTGCACATAATGATTAATACATCTTAACAGCGTTTTAAAACGTTTCTGTAATCATAAAAGCTGGAACACCGTTTAGGATCAGTATAGACGTAAAGCGGCAAAACAAGTCACTTTACTGTGGATTATTCACACAGCACAATAAAATAAACTTTTAATGTCAATTAAAAATGTTTTTAAGGTACCTGACTGTTATCTGGTACGCTAGAGTTTGGGGATAATTTATAATATTATTCAACTTCAGGTAGTTTGGTGGAGTTTTATGAAGAAGAAACGCGATGAGGAAACATTAGGTCAGAGCAGAGGATGTATGGATGACAGAAATCCATCCCCAGCATTCAGGTTCAGGTTTGGTTTATGCAAGTTTGGTGTTGGTCTAGCTGCTCCTGGCTGAGCAAGCGTTGCTCGTTATGCCAATGAAGAGGTCTAGTGAGGACAACAGCTATGATGGCCTTTTCAGAAAGATGATAGCCATTGGGCTAGGGCACTGTCAATCTTATGATGCCTTTATGCCATTGGATCAGTGCATTGTCAAGTGCTGCCTGATTGTTGAAGGTAAAGTTTTTATTTTAGGATTTGTGAATTGTGTAATATTTACATAAACAACTTTAACGGCCAATTAAAAAAATACAGATATAGTAAAATTCGCAAATTCACATTAAACCCTTTATTAAACACTTACAGAAGCGTCGAAATGCTGAATCAATTAATTCAGCGAGCAGTCATTGGCTACACAGAGGGCAGAGCCATGCGTTATTTAAAGGGGAAGTTCACGCGTCAAAGAGGGATGAGGGATTAAGTAGCTATTCTGATTACTTTTATGTAACTGATCAATATTTTGTATGTAGTTTGGGATAATAAAGGGTTTTATATGTTTGACTCAAATAATAATGTAAAAATTGACACTTTAAATCAACGTCTCAAACAACAACAATACAACTAAAAAAAAAAAAAAAAACATATATCCAAATCATAGACTGTATAAAAACATGGACGTAGTAATGTCTATGACGTCACCTGTGGACTCTTGAGGAGCATTTTTGAAGCTCAAAGTGTGAAGAGCGGGCTGTTGTCATCTTGGCAGCGTAATCGCGCGACTCTCCCGGACAATGGAAAATGGGCAAAAAACATAGACAGTAAAAGAAATGGACACAGCGACCCCATTGGATTCAACGGAGACAAGTGAAGTCAATTAGAAGCATGCCCTTCCTGGGGGTCGAGCGTACTGCACAGACTCAAACTGAACTTGATGACAAATGTCACTTGAGCAACCTGTAAGTCTTCTAACCGCTGTGCCAAGAGAAATCTGAATCACCCACCCAATCTTGCAGATGTTTTTGAATAATTTTGTCCCATGTCTTTTATGGACTCTTTATGGGCTTCTCCCTTGACTTTATGCCTCCACGTCCCCCAGATTGCCTCATAGACAGTAAAAGATTGCCTGCGAGCTTCTCCTCCTGTCTATATGGTAATTTCTCTACTGTATGACAGAGAGTCGCAGGTTATGACGCAATCGTTAGCCTATTTTTTACAAAAACTGCTTCTACGGGGCCACAATGTAAGATACAAGGTAATGGGGCCTTTTATACATTTTCGTGTTTCTTTACAAGTAATGAATGGAAAAATGGAGACTTTAAATGCAATGGAATGCTAACAGCAAGTGGGGGTCCGTTAGCCAATGGCGGCGTCCAGGGGTGCTTCAAAAAAATATGAAACCCTGCCCCCCGGCAAAAAGGCTGGAGCTGGTTGCTACGGCAACCTCCCGCTCTCTCTCGTGAAGCCCATATCGAAGTGACTTAAATTGTAATTCATCGACTGGCCGCTTGAGGCTGGCTGCAAAAGGGAGTCAATCCCATAGACAGTAAAATAACATAGACAGTAAAAGAAATGGACACAGCGACCCCATTGGAACTCAATTGAGACAAGTGAAGCCCATTTTTAGCTTTTTTAGCACTTCCGTTTCTGACGCGCAGACCTAAAGTGTGGTTATGACGCTATCGTTAGCCTATTTTTACAAAAACTGTTTCTACGGAGCCATAATGTAACATAGAAGGTAATGGAGCCCTTTATACACTGTCGTGTATCTTTAGAAATAAATAATGGACAAACGGAGTCTTTAAACGCCTCAGATGTAAAGTTATTCACTGTCAAAGTGAAGCCAAAATGAATGGGAGTCAATGGGAATGCTAACGCAAGTGAAGTTCTGCTACAAGATGGCAGCACGCGGCCGACTTCAACTTCCGGTCGACTTCCTTACCGCCTGGTCAATCCCATAGACTCCCCATGTTAAGATGCCCAACTTTACAACAAAAAAAAAAAAACAAAAAAAAAAAACACCATGTTTACAGCTTGGTCCACCTGTCACTCAAGTGGCCAAGCCGTTAATTAATGCAGACCTTTAAGGATTAATATAATTTAAATGGATGAGTTAAAAAAAATTCAGCCCCCTCACAGTTGTCATGATGGGCAAAATTAGCTATATAGACCAAAATCATTTTTTTTAACCAGGCTGTAAACGTTTTTTTTTCTGCTGTAAAGTTGGGCATTTTAACATGGAGAGTCAATTGACTCCCTTTTGCAGCCAGCTTCAAGCAACCAGTCAATAAATTGTAGTTTTAGTCACTTCCTTGTTGGCTTCACGACATAGAGCGGGAGGTTGCCGCTCATTCCAAATAAAATAAAATATGATTTATGTGTGATGGCGATTTATTTGCAATTAGGGGTTGCACAAACCTGTTTATGTTTATTTTAGGTCTATACAGGCATCTAGTGGCAACACATTGGTATTACAGATGATAAATGGTGTAAAATGTATATCTTAACAGTCAATTTCCAAATAATCTGTTCAGATTTGTCCAACTCACAATGTTGCATCTTCACACATTACTATGACAGCCAATGTGAATGTGTAAACTACAATATATATAGCACGTTTCATATAAAACACACACACACACACACACACACACACAGCCTTGCTTTAAAACAACTGTGCTTCATCTAATATGGTTTTAACTGTGTGGTCCAGGTACAACATATGTCAGATGGTGAAGTCAGGGCACCCAGTGATCTGATGAAGCTAGATACTGAGAGAATAATGGCACTATAATCTGTAAATGCCTGGGCAAAGACAGCTTTCTGCCTTTGAGCAGAAAATGCATTGTGACAAACACTGCCCTTCCGGGAATCATCCATCCATATGGCTATGGTGGAGAAACGACTGTGAGATTATTCTGTGTGCATATGATTTTGCGTTTATAAAAATATCATCTTTCATTCTGTTGTATGATAACCTGCTGTTGAAAACCATTGCAACTCAGTCAGCTAATTTCACCTTGTAATCTTTGTATGGATTAAAATGTGCAGGTCATATTAATGAGCGTCATCTTAAAATGCCTCTCACATCTTTTTTACAGCATATGAATGCTCATTTTTGCAGTAATGTGCTATATAAAACATTAATGCAATACAATGCATATTTACGCTACAGAAATATAGTTTAAATGGAACAGCTAATGAGAATAGATGATAATACTTCAGCAAATAGCACATGCAAATACCATTGCACAGCTCTTTTTTGGTGCAATGTCTATAACTGAAAACTTAGAGGGTGGGGGAGTGGAAATAAATGTCTAGAGACATTAAGTGTTTAGAGGATCTGAAGATTCAGCCTTGGTCAGCAATGCCCCCCTCTGGTGCACAGACATATTTCTTTTAGGACTGCAAGCATAACAGTGCCAACCCTATGCTAGAATGGTTTTTAACCTTTAAAAACAAACACCCACACAGAGATGTTGATACTGAAGCAGATGGCATCTACTTTTTTTTTTTTTAAATGCAACATTGTGTAAGTTGCACTTTGCGGTTGGCTTGAATATTTTTAGCTTCTAATGTTTTGCAAGTGTCCTTCTTTGCTAGAATATTATTTTGTTTGCATATGCACACTAATTAATTACCAATAATAAAAACCCATTTTAAAGGAATAGTTCACCCAAAAATGAAAATTTGCTGCAAATTTTACTCACCCTTAGGCCATCCAAGATAGACAAGTGCGTTTCTTAATTGGAACACAATTAGAGAAATGTAGCATTACATCACTTCCTCACGAATGGATCATCTGCAGTGAATGGGTGCCGTCAGAATGAGTCCAAATAGCTTATAGAAACATCACAAAAATCCACAGCACTCCAGTACATCAATTAATTTCTTGTGAAGCAAAAAAAAAAAAAAAAAAAAAAAAAGAAACTAAAAATCCTGGTGAATTATTGTTTTATCAGCTGTTTGGGCTCTCATTCTGACAAGAGATGTAATGCTAAATTTCTCCAAATCTGTTCCAGTGAAGATACAAACTTCTTGGATGCCATGAGGGAGAGTACATTTTCATCAAATTTAGGTTGAACTATTGAAATAAAATAATGCATTATGTTATAAAAATGACAACTCATTTGACTTTGGATATTTTAATTGTTAAAAATGACATGTATATGCCATGTTAAATGGAGATATTAATTTCTCTTCACATTCTGACTTGGTAGACCCTTTATATTTATAAGGAGCTCATGCAGTGATGTTTTAAACCACGTGGATTGTTTCTCATGGTTTGAACAGTGCACTTTGCTAACATATAATATTAAAGCTTAATTATACACAACCAAAAGCTTACATTAAAAAAAAGTTTGTTCTACTGTATGTATAGATATTGCATAGAATAAAAGCCATGCTGTATACTATGCATACATAAAAAGCAATCAGCCATGTAGACTTAGAGACAGATTAGATACATAAGTATAAAATGAAGTCACTGGTTTGCAAGAATATTTGAAGAGATAAGTGCATCAGTATGAAGAACATTCAGATAACTAGAGATATTTCAAGTGATTTCATACATCAATATACAATGCATGTACAAATTAAACATGACAGGACATTTTGAAAAACCCTTAAATGATTGATAGATAGATCATAATGCCACCTTACCAGATGGTATACAGTTATATGATAATCTGTACAAAAACTGTCATACCAGAATCATGGTGGCATATCTGCGATAAGTTAAAGGCTTGCTTGAATAGAAGTCATTCATAAATACACAAACAAAAAAGCCTGTATCAAACAGTAATTATCTTGCATGCAATTATTATGTGTATACTTTTGCCCGACATGGAAAAAAGTTGACTTGAATAAAAGAGATTCTAAAGAAAACGCAACACAATCATGCAAGAAAATGTTTAGAATTAGGTTCCGTTCTGTTTACTCGTCCTCCTCACATGTTTTATAAGGCAAGCCTCAGGTTCTCATTTCTTCCGGTCTTCTATTTAACTCCCCCACCAATGATTTTTTACCAATGCGCCGAACCGTTCATGATTAACGTTCATATGGTCATGATGTGAATGTCTTTATCTGTAAACAACAAACAGTAGTGACAAAAGTGGGTTAATACTGTATGAGTAACTGTTTGAGAAATGTGCCAAGTAACACAAATATTGCTCCCTATATCTAGTTCTTTGACATTCATTAGATGGCTTTCTGGACTGCTTGATTCTGACTGGGTCAGTTGGGGCATTCTGCAAACATCTAATTCTTAATATTCATCATAGTTCACGGCAACTCTGTATACCATTCACCTTAAAAGCCAACTTTTTATCTTGAACGTAGCATTTTTAGAATGCTGTGTGCATGAGACGTAAGTATTCAGCATGTTTCTTTGCTAATTTCTTTGCTACTATAAGCACTGTTTACAATCTTGTTTTGTGTCTAGCTGACATGAATATTCTCAGTGTATCTGAATACTCACCTTGTAATGAAATCAGTTTGTATTTCTCTGACGTAGGTTTTTATCTTTGTGGTTGTTGGTGGAATTAGTTTTCCTTTGAAGGTGAGATCATAAAAATTAGTCACAATAAGTGTCACAATTCAAAATACAAATCTAGCATTTTACGCATGCTTGTATATAATTGCATTTCCATAATTCACCGTTTCTTTATACTCTATACATTCAGTATTTACACATCCACTGGCATCAGTTGCATTATATTAAGTCTCATTTAAAATCTAAAGTTGACACTTACATTGGCCCAGCTGGTTCGTCATCTTAGGCAGAATGGGAAGCAAAACAACAATTTTAGTTTGAGGCTGTAATGGTTGCAGCTGGCACAATATACACATTATTGAATGAATGCCGCAAACTGACTGCATTAAGTAGCTAAAAACACCTCAATGCCATATTGTCTTTCAATATTTAGGATATTGTGGCGCAGTGCAATAACATAGAACAAAGACTTCGCTCCATCATCTTTGGTGTGAGTATTTAAAAGGCTTGCACTATATAACAGTTCATGAACTAACAAGAAATACAGCCATGCAGCCCATGGTATGAAAAACTACCCATGTAATCATCCCATGATCCTATACGTTTAATTTTACAAAACTTTAACATATTCAATTTTAAACATATAGGATCATAGGATGGTTACATGGAGATATATATATATATAATATATATATATATATATATACATATATATATATATATATATATATATATATATATTATATATATATTATATATATATATATATATATATATATATATATATATATATATATATATATATATACACACATACATACATACATACATACACACACCCGCACGCATGTATGCACCCATACTTTTAGCTTTTTTTTTTTAAACAATCAAAATTGAAAGGAGAAAAGAAATAGAAGGAAAAATCTCATGCTCATGCCCACATGATTGCATCTGAACAGACTAAGGTAAAAAGACTGCCCAGAAATTAAGGTCATTTGAAGGTTAAACAGCAAAAAACAGACCGCATTCCAATAATGAAGGCAAAATAAAAACCCATTACAGCCTAAAATCAAACAAGACTTATATATACACACACTAAAGTGAAGCAGAACAGTTATTATGGGCAATAAAGGTAGGTTCAATCAAGCTGCATGCAGGCCTTTCACTTACCACAGTGTTTTAGGTTGTGCCATTCAGAGAGAAAGAAACGTGTTAACGTTGTTAATTCTTAATAACCTAATGATATTAACCGCTAAAGGAGTAACTTAAGACTAAAAATAATGGTTCAAACTATAAACGCCTGCATAAAATGTGTAACACAAACGAAGCTGAAACTGAGATTATACACCTAACATTGTATTTTTACACATTTTAAATAAAAAAAAGCATAAATTCGTTGTTTTTGTCTATGACGATGAAATCAACACCGATGAAAACCACTAGGTGGCGATGCTGGACACACATCCCATTCAACGTCACTGTGTGACTCATGAAGACGTTCACCATTTGTGATGCGCTAAACCAGTTCTGGTAGAAATATCGATTGGTAATAATGAAATGTAAGAAACAGCAAACATAATTGAATCCCAGAGAGAACTGCATTGCTTTAAACAGTCTTCAAACATCAAGAGTTCGTTTTATATAAAGGCAGAGCTAAAGTGAATTTACTGACATCCAGGAATACATTGTGCTGAATTGACTGGGTCTCGTTTTCCTTCGCAATGCAGTGTAGGTGAGCTGTAAGTGACGTGGGACTACACCTCCACGCATATCAATAATTCACTGCCCACTACCTACCCATACACTGCAGAGTCATATTTCTCTCGAATATCAGATTAGCGTCCAGATGACCTAACACAGGTGCCCAACAGGAAAAGAGCGTGAGTGTGTATGTGTGTTTGGTCAGGATGGCCTCAGACTGAATTATTAAGTAAGAGACCAGGTCAGGATCAGATAACAGAGTGTGGTTTTCCAATAAACTTGAGTCAAAGTGACGCAGTGGGGGGGAAAAAAAACTGTGTAAGATGTATAGAAGGACATTTATTATCCTTTAGTCTTTTCTGCTCGCCAAAACTGTATTTAAAAATACAGTAAAACAGTAACATTGTGAAATATTACAATTTAAAATAAATGTTTTCTAATTCAGAAATCATTCTAATATGCTGATTTGCTGCTCAATTTTTTTTTTATAATGCATGTTGAAAACAGTTGTACTGCTTAAAGGGATAGTTCATCCAAAAATGATAATTCTGTCATTAATGACTCACCCTCATGTTGTTCCAAACCCATAAGACCTCCGTTCATCTTCAGAACACAAATTAAGATATTTTTATCTGTCCCATAGACAGCAAGAGTACTGCCACAATCAATGTCTAGAAACGTAACAAGGAGATCGGTAAAATAATCCATGTGACATCAGGTGTTCAACCGTAACATTATGAAGCTATGAGAATACTTTGTGCGCAATAAAACAACAACAAAAACGACTTTATTCAACAATTGTCTCCTTCGCTTCACCCTATAGCGCCATTTCTAATAGTATCAAATACGCAAACAGCGTATGATGTTCTGCGCCATCTGCACCACATGCATACGTTGTTTTCATTTAAATCAAAGCAAAAACAATGCAGAAAACGTATCCACGTGGCGCCATAGGGTGAGCGGAGGAGACGAATTGTTGAATAAAGTCATTATTTTGTTTCTTTTGCGCACAAAAAGTATTCTCGTAGCTTCGTAAAGTTACGGTTGAACCACTGATGTCACATGGATTACTTTACCGATCTCCTTGCTATGTTTCTGGACCTTGACCGTGGTAGTACCCTTGCTGTCTATGAGAGGGTCAGAGTCAGAAAGCTCTCAGATTTCATCAAAAATATTAATTTGTGTTCTGAAGATGAACGGAGGTCTTACAGGTTTGGAACGACATGAGGGTGAGTCATTAATGACAATTTCATTTTTGGGTGAACTACCCCTTTAACATTTTTGTGGAAACACCTTTTGTTTTTAGTATTCTTTAATGAACACAAGAGTTCATTAATCCTTAAAATAACTAAGTAAATCTTAATGACGCCAAACTGAACAGTATCGTCTATGGCATCCCTTTTTTAAACTTGAGATAATACCAAAATGTGTCAATGTTTTTTTTTTTTTGTCTATTTATTTAAAGTAGGGCTGCACAATTAATCGAATTTGTAATTGGGATTACAATCACAGATGCCACAATTACGTAATCATCCAAAAGGCACAAAAAAAAAAAAATTCATATATTATACACACACACACGTTTTTCTTTTTTGCATTTGAAATTAGTTTAGTATAGCATTATAATATCATGCATATTTTTAATTTTTAATTTTTTTCAACACAAACCAATTTATAGTTGACATTTGAGGCGTAATACTATGAAAAAAAAAAATCAGAAGAGTGCTTTCAGTTTGTTTATTTTCATATAAAAAATATGGCACGCAGTTGCTTCGAACAGTGGTAATAAACCTGTTCAAAACATCATTCAATGTAAATCGCAATTATATCCTCAAGGGAATAATCGACAATTATGATTTGTGTCATTATCGTGCAGCCCTAATTTAAAGTGCCCAGAAAGAAAAAGCATTCATACATTTCACTGTATTTTGTGCCCATTGTAGGTGTATTATATCAGATAAACTACGCTTAGGATGGTCTTGGACTAAATAAATCTCTTCAAATACCAATCTCTTCTCCACTAACATCAGTAGTCCATAATGAGACAGTAACCCACCCTTTTAAACTCACCGTCAGGAACATCATCAGGCTTCTTGCGCTTCTCGTAGATGACGATGATCAGCACCAGGATGATGATCTCGGCGAGGACCCCCAGCAGGGGCCACAGGGGGGCCAGGCGGCTCCTGACACGCAAAACTGATTGCATGGAGTTGGAGCCGAGGATGTTAGTGGCATTGCACTCGTAGTCTCCAGGGTCGGAGGTGATGTCTAGGTTGATGATGGACATCTCGGTGTAGCCATCCTTGCTGTTGATGAAGAAACGGCCAGAGGAGTTGTCAATTTCCTGAGTGATTGATGGAGTGGGAGGAAAACAGGTGACAGATCAGAAGAGGTGGAAGACAGGGAAGGAAAGCCACTGATTATATGCCCAAATAGTATATCTTTTAAAAAAATATTTACTTTTTATTAAATGATAAATGTTTGAAGGTAGCTCAAGTAACAAACTACAAGAGAGAGTGAAGACCTATTAATGTAACTGTAAAAATGCCTTTGTTTTATAAAATGTAAGAATACATGTTATATTGTTATTAATATTTCAAGAGGAACACTTGCTGGACTTAAAGTAACTTAGGTTTACTTGAGTTTCCATACATCATTGTTTTATTTTAGAAACATCATGTTAAAATGTGAGCATTAAATATGAACAACAGGCTTTTGAGGAACATTTCTTTGTTCATCTCTCAATCATCACTGTATTGCATTGCATTATGTTTTGTCTTCCACAATAAAAACTACAGAGCTTTGATCAGCTTTGATTTTAATAAGACATTTTATCGGGAGGCATAGAGTGACATTTCTTCGAAGATATTTTATGCAAGTAGTCTGTTATCTTGATAAAATCTCATTGATTTACATCGCAAGCCATCAGAATTTACTTTTTGGCCAAATAAATATCAGTACCAAAATTGCATATTTTTGGCTTAGTTTGGGGATCTGAATAAAATTAAGGATTTTCAAGTATTAGCACACACTATATAATACTATATGAGCCATTAAAAAAAAATTGATTTTAAGACTTATTTAATGTGCTTTACAGGGTTGAAACCATTTGAGGCTAAGATGTCAAACTATCCTTTTTAAAACAACTCAACAGAAGATCTAAGATTCACTCATTTGTCAAAATGAACATACCGTAATTTCGCCGTTATCAAGTTTATGCCAGGTCCACATGGGATAAGGATAACCCACAGATTTGCAGTAGAGGACAGCTTTCTCGCCCTCATTCTTATTCTCGCTGCGCTTGTGTCCCGTGATGTCTGGTGAAGCTATGAGAGGAGAGCAGAAGGACAGTGAGACCTTCATTATCAGAACAGATTTCATTGCATAAACCTTATTAAGCTGCCTGATCTTCAATCACTGCGTGGACATTTTTTCTTGCGTCATTTGCAGTTTCATGTTTGGGTGATAAATATAGCAGAAAACTAGAGACAGATCAGGAAATATTAAGAAAAAAATATACCATGATAGCCCTAACGCATGGGAATAAACCAAGAACTTAAGCCCACCGCGATGTTTAGATGAAAATGCTAAGAACAGTCAAAACAATGACATCTTCTCACATTTATTTATTCGGTTGGCCTTTTCTTTTTCCCAAAGAGATTTACAGTGCTTTCAAATTAACATGTATCCCATGAATTACTAAGGATTCAAAGCAAAGTTAAAATGAGTTGATTGAGTGTGAAGTGCTGCTTCAAGATCTCTTTAGTTTATTTAAAAAGACAATACTTAGACAATATTTAGTATGAGGTCATTAAGATTTATAATTTCTTTTAAAGAAAATTAATACTTATTCAAGCTAATTAAATCAAAAGTGACATTAAAGATATTTATAATGTTATAAAAAGGATTTCTATTTTTTTATTTGTTTGTTTTGAGTGGTCTATTCATCCAAAAATCATCATGGTTTTTACAAACAATATTATGCAGCACAACTGTTGGTTTTAAAAGGGTTTCTAAAATAACAAAAACTACAAAATGGTTATTTTAAATTTTATTTAAAATATTAGTTTTTACAGAATTTAAAAATAAAATAAAATGTAGCCTTGTTAGTCAATAACATTAACAAATCTTACCGACCCCAAACCTTGACAATATAACTATATACTCTCTGTTGTCACTGACATATTAAATTGAATATCTCAAAGGACTATGAATGTATATGTTGTGGTAAATATACACACTGAATATATAGGACCATAATGAGATGATTCAGTCAAATCTCTAAGGTTTAGTCAGTGAAACCAACAGAGTTTACAGAAGCATTAACATCAAAAGGAATATTATTCATATGCCAAGTATCTCCACAAATACGCAAAAAACATACACATGTAAATCATATCCACATTTTGTGATTTAAAAGTCAAATAATGAATCATGACAGCAGACTTTTTAAAGGTTAATTCAGTCTAATGACACCAAATACCTCAGTTAAGAGATAGGAAAAGCGAGAGAAAAAGAGACAGATTTCCATCCCCACCCCCTCAGACATGCAGGCCACCATCTGGTGCCTGTGAGCCGACCGCGGGATAACCAGAAAGAGGTGACTAGGACATGCTTAAACCACATGGCACTTTACCAGCCGATGATCTCGAACACACAAACCAAACACCCTGGGAGCTTTAAAGACAATTATTAAACACATGACCACAAGGAGATCTGAGCTGCCTGACATTTTGGTGTATATATGGTACATTTGGATACACACACACACACACACACACACACACATACATATATACACACTTGGTGGACAAAAACCTCCAAAAACCAAGCTCACATTCATGCTGTCATGGCCTTTGTGAGCGTCCAAGCTCAGCTCTGACTCAGCATGTGTTATGTGGAAGAGATGGACAGAGAGGCTGACCCCACAGACAGGTTCGAGATGTCAGCACTCATCCAAATCAACTGAAAATCAAACTCCCCGTCTTAGAAAGAAACCAGTGACCATTCACAGTCTCGTTTTTTTTTTTTTTTTTAGGGAAACTTACCTTTAACCTCAATAGTTTCATTTGCTGCAGGGGCCAAATTGAATGTGTACACACACATATACTCGCCCGAATCCTCTGGCCTTGGTTTATTAAGTCTGCGTAAAAGATAAAACACATTACACTTTTAAATTAACGGTACCATAGGTGTTCTTTGAAGGAGCTTGGCATAATATAAAAAGAGTAACACACCTACAGGAAAAGACAGATCTAATGCAGGATATATGTTAGCAGTACTACTGTGTTCCTAAAAGGTTAGTTTGATTAGATTAGGAGTCAGCCAGGGAGATTAGCAACACGTGTTGGTAAGAGACCGAGGCCTTGCGCAGGATTTAGAGCAAACCGGCATCAACAAACACTTGGCCAGAGCCTGAGAATCACCGAGATGATACATTTACAAAACAAAAGACAACTCAGGTGATGCCAAATTTTTAACACCCAGAAGCCTACTTGTATTCGGTGTTCTTGGCTTCGCCCCTTGTGTCAGAGATCTCCTCCCCATTCTTCATCCAGAAGCTCTCAAGGGGGTTGCTTTGGGAAGTAGTAAGGTTGCACTGAAGCGTGATTGGTGGGAGGTGGTAACCAGTGGGTAGAATAATGTCCTCCGTTTTATCAATAGTTGGTCCTGGAAGCACAGAAGTATCAGTTGAGACCAGAGAAATACTACATCAAATATATATATATTTAGAATAAAATGGTTCTGAGGTTGACCATTATGAAAAAAATTATTAAACAGACAAAATAATTCTCTTTTATTTTGTATGCTATATACAGTGGGGTCCAAAAGTCAGAGACCACAAAATGTGTTGTGGTCTTTTAGGATTTAAAATTATAATAAACGTCTCAGATTCTGCCGACAAACACAAACCAAATACTAAATCCAGAAACAAAGTTCATTGCTATTATCACATCACTGATACACTTTTATAGTTTTTGTGAATGCTTTTAACAGCGTTTTATTTTCTTGTTTGTATTTTCAATTTACAATCATTTTTCACACTTGTTTTTATTTTTTATTCGTTTTTTAATTTTTAAAGTTGAACTAAAGAAAAATTTAAAATGTTCCCGTTTTTTTTTTTTTTTTTATCATTCTAGTTTCAGTTAATATTAGTAACCCTGAATTCTAGCATAGTGAGCAAACACATCTGGACTCCACTGTACATCATATACGATACAATCCTATAGGACAGGAGAAGTGTAACTATATCAGCCACTGGACATTGAAACACATATCGGCTGACCAATAAGCACTGTACCTTACCAGATTCCATGGATTCCTCGGAACAGAAACTGTAATATTGTCATGGTCAAATAAGGAGGACAAGGACATTTTAGACTCAATAAGGGCTTTCTGACTACAGAAATAGGTCACTGCTTGTATATGTAGCAGCTACAAGGGCAAGAGTAATCTAATAGGATGGCGCTCTGACCATTTTGTGCTCCGGTTATAGACTATAACAAAAGAAAAGGAAAAGGGAAGATCACTACAGCAAACGCTGGCCACGGTGCTACACTATGGATCAAGGGGATGGATGGTTTATTTTGGCCACACCACTAGCGGGAACAGGTGAACTCACTCTGCAACACGGAAACTGTTGCTTGGGCTCGTATCCAGGTAGTGGACGGATTCTGCCGCAAATCGTTACGCCGTGGGTCATTACTGGCCCTGCACTCATAAATCCCAGAATCCTCAATGGTGACGCGAGTGACGGCTAACACGCTTACACCATTGACGCCGTACGCCGTGTTGATGGACACGCGTTGCCTGCGCGCGCCATCCCACAACTGGAAGAAGCTGTCGGCCCTGTTCACCTCAGCGTACCACCACTGGATCTCAGGGGTGGGCTTCCCCACAACGTCACAGTACAGCTCAAACGTGTCGCCCGTCAGCTTAGTCTCAGAGAGGGGCGACTTCACAAACCCCGCTGAGGGGCGGCACAGAGGAGGGAAGACAGGGAAAGATGACAAATAAAGAGAAAAAAGGACAGTAAGAGGGCAGTGGGTGGAAAACAGAAAACAGAAGATTAAACTCAAATTGCAAACCAAAAATATAACAAGAAATGAATAATTGCACAATTGATGAATGGGAAAATGAAAAAGGTTTATTTTACATTACATGCATTTATATTTAGGACACTGATACATTTCATTTTTGACTTTGTTTCTATTAAGTTTGATTGTGTACTGATTATTGCATTTTGTTAGTGATATTAGATATTAGTCATCTTAATTAAGTTGATCTTTATCACATGCAAGAAAAAAAAGGATCTTGGACAAAATAGTTATTTATTCAATTGTGTATTTTATTTATAAATATAGGAAATTAAATGAGGTCAGGGGCCTCATCCTAACTGCAGTGAAGTAAAAACTCTGATATGACCTATATTTTATCAGGATTTTTCCATCTGAAAGCACTGAGTTTTAAAATTCTGTCCACCACTAAAAACATGCCTAAAATAATAATAATAAAATTAATATTAATAATATATTAATTGTGTCTCTTACTCTCACTGAGGTTGATTTTATTTAATAATAAAAAAAATACAATAAAACAGTGACATTGTTAAATATTATTACAACTTTATATAAATGCTTTCTATCATAATAAATGTAATTTATTCCTGTGATGGGAAAGCTCAATCTTTAATCCAGTTTTCAGGGTCACTCATAAATATATATATATATATATATATATATTTTTTAGTATAAACATTTTTTTTTTCAGGATTCTTTGATGACTAAAGTAAAAAGAACAGCATTTATCCTAAATGTCACTTTTGAAAACTTAAAATACATCCTTGCCACATGTATCTATATATAACAAAAAGAAATATTAAAATAATTCAAGAATCATAGAGGAAATAAGCATGCACATTTAAATGGCCAATAAAAACTATATATATTTTTTTCACACTGAAATAGTCATTTTAGCTAAATTTAGTATTTCATCTGGGTATTCTTTGCACGCACAAAATGTGCATACGGTGCATAGTATACATGCTACATATTTATGCCGACTAGAATGTCAGTCTGCTATTCTGACCATAACTGGTTTAAACTTTGAAGATAATGATGATAACTGATTCTACAGATAACAAAGTGCACAGCCGTGAATGGTGCTGATTCCGAGCACCTCGGTGCAATCTCACTATTCATGTGTGGGTGTGCTGATAAGACTGTTTCCATAGAAGCATACTACAGTAGTTGAGCAGGTAGGCCTTTAAGAAGAGGGAGAGCTGCCCACCACACTGCATACACTTCTGCCGCCCCCTCATTAACTGCTGTGTAAGCTGATTGCATTCACAGATTTGGAGCCCTGCTAAGCGTCAAGAGTCATATAGTGCAATAAGTGATTCTTGTGTGCATTTCACAATATAGTTAGCAACATAGGAACAAAACCGGAGCAGAGACTGAAGGAGTGATAAATCAACCCTTCTTTCCAATTAAAAAAAAAACTGTTTTGGAGGAAACAAGAGACAATCCATTAGAGCACAATACAAAAGCAAAACTACAAAAAATGAAAGCATTAAGACTGGACTGCATAAATAAATTCTGAATAGAAATGATGTTGAAAAACTAAATGTTTTATGTACTCTCATTAATGATAATGTCTAAAAACATAGCTATATTTTTATTTACTGGAGTGTGACTTAAGTTTATAAATAATAATAATAATAATACATATGCATCTTTACATAACTATATTATGATTTATTTTAAAGTCTTGTTTGCTTTTCTATTTTTATCTGCCCTTAAAACTTTGTTTTCACATACAACCTTCAAAAGTAAAAAAAATTAAAAATAAAGTCTAACAAAAGAAATATAAAACAAATGTGACTGCTACAGTAATCATTTATTTCATTTTAAGGATGCATTGTGGAAACAGTTTGAAATGAGGAATTGCCTTAGTAGGAAGAACAGACAAAAGATCAATTGTACAACGAATACAATGTTCCTTAGAGCAGTGGTTTTCAAACCGGTCCTGCGAGCATTGCACGTTTTCTGTGTGTCCCTTATGAATCACACATGATTCTACTCATCAGACCATTAGTAGAGACTGCAAGACCGGATATTGGTGTCAGATATAGGGAGACACAAAATGTGAGGTGCTAGGAGTGCTTGCAGGACCCGTGTGAAAACCACTGCCTTAAAGGTTATGTAACATAAATATGCAAAGAGGCTTTTTACTGGTTGTACTGTATTATGTTAATCAGAACATTATATTAGTTAGGTTTACACACAGTAGCCTACTGCTGGTTCTTCTGAATGACTGATGATAAAACAATCATATAAGGGCATAATGAGAAACAAAGCAGGGCCAGATATGATTTTTACATCTAAACAGACTTCCTACTCCATGGGTGATGCTACACCGATAAAAAAAAACAATGATAGAAGCACGTTTTCTTTTAACGTGGTGGTCACAAAAGAGCCTCACAGTAATTAGGAGGCGTAGCTAAAAGAGGAGCTCCTGTTCCACATTCCTGTGCGGCTGAAAGGAAACTTACATAGTGCCTGACCTTCAAATCTAACACGCTTCCATCAGATTCTTTAAAGTCAACGTGTCTTCCAATCCATTTTATTAACATAATCTGATGCATTCAGCTAAAACAGATGAAAAAAAAAATGTGTAGCAACAATTTAAAAATGATTTTATTGTCTTCATCAATCTAAGCCTGAGGAACTAATGATGTGGACAGGGCATGTATGCTATTGCATATAGTCGCTTGCTAAAGATAGAAGCAAAAACCTTTTTAGTCTGAAGGCAGGAAGTGCTGTTGTGCTCTTATTCCCGTTACTGAAGACAGCTATGCCAAAATGATCCATTTGATCAAATGTGTTTGCATGTGCTCATGCATTTGTATGCAAGAGATAAAACGCATGCGAGTGAGATGAAAGGAAAAGTGTTGGGTTTGATCTTCATGTGAGTTTGTGGCCCCTCACAAACGGGGAAATGGGTATTGCTGTCACGGCTGCAGCACTCTATAATCCACAAGACTCCAGTCCATCAATTAATGTCTTGTGAAGCAAAAAGCTGCAATTGTAATAAACAAATCCACCAATAAGACGTTTTTAACTTCAAAACATTTATTTCGTTGCTTTTAAAACTCTCATTCTGACGGCACCCATTCGCTGCAGAGGATCCATTGGGGAGCAAGTGACGTAATGCTCAATTTCTCCAAATCTGTTTGAAAAAGAAGCAAACCTATCTAGACTTTTGAATGGCCCGAGTACATTTTCAGCAAATGTTCATTTTTTGGTGAACTATTCCTTTAAATACAGATGCACTTGCAAATGGTTGGGCCTGATTACTGATTACATTACAGATTTATTTTTTTTTAATGTGATGGATCATAAAAAATAAAATAAATACAAAAGTCCTCCTGGAGCAAAACCGGTTGAGAACCACCAAATCCAATCAGCGGGTCACCTTGAATCAGGTGTTTAACACAAACACTAAATCAACTACTTTTTCTGCTTAACTCATTTTCCCTACAGGTTCTGTAATAACCCGACAGATTTACGCTGCTAAAACGAACGCATTAGTCAAACTGCAGTAATTCATAACAGGTTATGGCCAGGAGATGAAGTCGGACGGGCTCATGCGTAACCGCTCATTAACTGAGCGCGTTCATGACGTCATAATGCACCGCGGTGCTGCTCCGTTAATACTTTAACGGGTCCGCGCGCACGGGGAGAACATTAACGCTATGCATACCGCTGCTGCATCGGCTCTATAAATAGAAACATGCAGCAGAACGGACTGAAGTTATTTACGGCGCTGCAGAGGACCGGTGCTCAAAGCGGGTACCTGCCGCTGTTTGATGAGCGAGCTCGGGCGAAAATCACGCAAACAGATCGCTTTGCGTCGGAGGAACAAACGGGTGAAATCCTGAGTCACTATCTCTATGCAAATCAAGCACAAGTGTGAAAACACAATTCTGCATTCCGATCGCTCCGCGTTGGATCAAGCAGGTTTTGGGTTTGTGACAAGCAGCCGATGACCCACCTAAACACATCCTAATGATTCTGTGAAAGAGTCGCAAATAGACGCGCCCTGTGGGACAAGCTACCAAATATTACCTATTTGTGAGCGTATTTAAGTAGAAAACCGAGCCGCTTTTAAGACATAAATTGCCCTTTAAAGCGGAATTGTAATGCGTTTTGACATTTAAACCTACAAGGACACATTTACCTAAATATTTAATAGGCTACATATAAATAATCACCATTCACAGCCCGCACGCCCGTTCAGTTCTGAGCATTTCAGAAAGCAATGCTGAGGATTGGCGAGAGTTTATCCGGTGCGGTCGAGGCAAATTACCTGCACGTGCCGCGACCGTTTCCTTATCAGGAAAGCCTTTATAATCTGTGATGAAACGTTCTTTACACGCCACACATTCACAGTCCTTACCGTTCTGAGCGGCGCCCGAATGCAGCATCAAGACTCCGAGTATTATCACGAACGGATTCCCCGCGTGAGACATTTTTAGGTCGTCTGGCTACCTGTGATGTGTGGAGGGATGCAGAGGACAGGAGGGCTGTCGAGGAGGATGTGAGCGGAGAGGGAGCCGCTACAATGACGAGGCGACCCTGGATGGAGCTCGAATCGGGTCACGCAAAAAGCCCGTCGCCTAGCAATAGCGAGCGCCGTAAGTAGATTCCGACGCTACACTTACATCCGGTTTTAACGAGTCTCGTGAAGACGGGGAATTGAGGTCTCTGCAGAACAAAAGTGGGCGTTTCTAAATTTGTCGGTGTTTTCAAGCTGTAGGGTGTTTCTCAATCATGCAATAAAAATAATACCCCTTACCTAACCCCACCCCTAAACATACGTCACTGTGGCGTCAGCCAATCAGGAAAAAGTTCTAAAAACACCCCGATCTGGTAACGCCCATTAATTTTCTGCAGAGATTTGGAAGACGGTTGCGCTGTCCTCTTAAATTCCCGCGATAGCAGACCGGCTGTGTCACATGAAGATGGACACAATCCTCAGGTGATCATTCTTCTGGATCATATCATATTATAATCTTTTATAAGGGTTTGTTTATTTTATTGTCATTTTAAAGCTGAATTAAAAAAACAAAACCAAATAAATAAAAAAATAGTTCTAATAGTAAGAAATTTGTTGTACTTATGCTACCAGATGATCTTTATCGTAAAAATACAGTGTGACTAAATATATTAGTTTCTACCTGTGGGCATAT
This sequence comes from Carassius gibelio, assembly GCF_023724105.1. Lineage (NCBI taxonomy): Eukaryota > Metazoa > Chordata > Actinopteri > Cypriniformes > Cyprinidae > Carassius > Carassius gibelio. Next base: position 9,715,017 of record NC_068395.1, on the reverse strand, counting down.
TTTAATAAATAATGCAAATCATCTTATATTTGTAAACATTATTTTACATGTATTTTAAAATGTCATATGTTATGCTAGATAACTTGCATTTAAGTAGCTGACAGGTTTTAACAGTATTTAAAAATTAAAATTAACTTATACAGTTTATGTGAGATGACTGTCATAATGAGATGACATGAACTAAATCCTTAAGTTCAAATCTAAATGCACTGAAAAAACATTGTTGACACCATAAAAATAGGGTGGCACATCTAAAGTGTAAGATGAACTTGAAGTTCTCGAGCCTTGCTGCACCAAACAATATTTCAGGGGAAAAGTAGTCCTATTTAATTTTTGCTACTTGCTCTCTAGGGAATCCGACACAAATAAAAATCTTATGACAGTAATAGTTTTTTGTTCTTTTTATTTTTACGAACACATTAAACACAAATCTATCATTGCAATTATGTGCCAACATTGCCATTCCCTGCCAAAACAAATAATTTAATATTTAGCTCTCAGTATGACAGTCTACTGCCATCTACTGGACAGCAATATTAACAATAAGACAAACAACCTCGTAAAGGTGAAAAAGTATTTTAAATAAAATTTTTAGTTAATAATGTATTTGGAGCAATTGTTACATTACAATTGATTAATATTAACCAATCATAATTAGGCAGAAAGTATCTTAACAAAACTTGATTTAAACCATGGCATAACAATCCAAAATGTCACTTGCGTAATTAATCTAGGAACCAGAAACGTTAAGCTGTTAGCCGTCACCTCCCTCAATATTTGCTAATATTTGTAATGTATATTACACACAAGTAAAATGAATTCTTTGAACAAATCCAGCTTCATGACAAGTACATAAAGAAACTATTACTCAAGATTTAATATTCTATAAACAACTCCATTCTATAATTTTGACAACTGTACAGAAATTCAGTTGTGTCCTTCTCATTGCACTCTAGTTTGTGATTGTTTGCACTTGTACCCTACTGAGCGGGCAAACATGGCACTTCATGTCATGCACAAGCTGTTCACACTGGCTCTGACCAGAATAGATGCTAACTGTGAAATCTCTGTACACATAAACATCACATTTTATGGCTGCATGAAAACTGTTTCCTAAAACTGACATCTAGTCCATGCAGGTGATGGTAAACAAGTGTTGGAAATATCTAGAGGATTGGTCAATGAAAAATAAAAGGAACAAAACAGAAGTTCAGTGATGCGGATGGAGCCTGTGATGTCTGATGATGCTTCTGGTGTTCTTCCAGCATATTATTCCTGATGCTAATTAAAACAGCAGTGTGTCATTTGCATATCATTTGCACTCAAAATATGAGCTCCATGGTTGAGCAAACAGGAATCATGATCACTTCTTTTAGCTTATTTTACATTGACCCCCATAACATGGTTTGACAAAATCTTAATAGTTAAATTGAGTTTTCATTTATTTAAATACACTCCTGCCATATAAGCCCTGTATCTTCCTCAAGCATTCTTCTTAATTTTCTAAATGTCACTTGTCCCGTATATGGGACACCTACATTTACTTCACTATTACAATTAAATCTAATCTTGACAAACTATATATCATTGGAAAGGTCTAAGACTCCGAAATATATATTTTACCAATGTTTTTTTTTTGTAAAAACAGCAACCCTGCTATCCAGTCCAATGTGTCCATGGCAGAAGAACCACGTCGCTTTCTCTCGCCTCCCCAGCACTCACGGTAATCTCTTGCAGCCGGCCTTCAGCCCGTCTCACATGCTTCTACTCCAACAGTGCTCCGCAAATCGTTGACTTTGTGGTTACTCGTCTACAGTGTGCTGCAATCTCTCATAGCCATAACCCATCTCAAGTGGAAGTGAAACCCAACACTAACGCTCAAGATGCAGGCACAATGTGATTTCACACTCGCTGTGTTAACTTGTTACAGATGCATGATGTGGCCACCTCCCATCTCTGTCAGTCACAGTTTTTAGGTTTTTAAAAGGCAACCTATTAACCGCTCCACCCCAAAATCCATCACTTATCAAGCGTCAAACTTATTAGTTCATTGCTTTATCAGAATTAGAGGTGTGGCTATGAGAATACTGCTTTCAAAAGAACACTGCAAATCCACACAAGAAAACACAGCAATTCACACAAAAGAAAACACAGCAATTAAATGTGATCATGCATATATAAAATACATTGTGCAACACCCTTGCTCCACAACACCTCTAACTTTCATTCTAGAAAGATTGTCAGGTTGATCAAATATTATATGTAGACTCAAAATGGGCTACCCATGATAGATGACCTCTTGGATGCCATTAGTGCCTTTGTGTGTAATAAACACTTTAGTCTGAGGATGTCAAAGCAGGTCATTCTGAGGTTACCAGTCAACAAGTAATGTATTATCCCCAATATTTACTGGCCGAGGTCCAGTGTGTCTCCAAATGACTTTTTGGGGCAATCTGGCAAAAGCTGCATTTCCTCTGTGTGTATGTCTTGAGGAAGTTGGCTAAAAAGAGTCCCTAGAGACATGAAAGTGAGCCATGATCTTCTGAGCTCTGGACAAACTCCTCAAGATCATCTGGAAGCACCTTGGCAGGTTTAGGAAGCCGCCCATAGACAATATTGGGTATTGTGGGTCATGGAAACTCAAATGTAAAATCATTTCTCATGAGCAAAGATATCTGAATCATGAAGGAGGGATTTGTAATTAATTTCTGATCCAAAGTATTTATTGCAGAAGGAATGGTAGTGTGAAGAGATAAATCTGGTTTTGTAATAAACTGAAAACACGTATGCCATTATGTTCTGTACACGTTGATCAAACGTCATCTTGTCTGTCAGCTCTACTCCTGGTAAAGGAACATATGATAGAGGTAAAGGAGCTATTTCGTAATGTGCTTCTCCATGCATAGTCCAACGGACATTTAACACAAGAGGGAGACTAAGATGGCGTGCCAGGAAAACGCCACCTCCAAAAGCTGAATCTCTCAGAACCAGTTTTCAAAGATTTTCCCCATTAGGGCAAGTTGATTGCAATGCATCTCTTCAAATATTGTTCCAACCTCTCAGGCCAGAGAGAAATGGATACAGAAGGATAGTTTCTCTCTTCTAATTGATATGTTTTGTAAATGCATCAAACAGTTCCTTTTCAATCCCACCACTATTATAAACAATATAGTGGACTCCTCCTTGATATACCAGCTATTAGAGGCTCTCAGCATGGTCACGTTGTGACCTACTGAATGTAGTTCTTCAATCAGGACCTTCATGTTCACCTAGTGACTTCCATCCAATGGAAACAACACCACTTGACCTCAGAACAATTGAGATAATATGCTCAAGAATGCTAACAAAGTGGCAGGAAGGTAATGCATCTTTTTTTTTTTTTACTTTTGATGAAAGAGAGTGTATTACAATAGATTACAATTTAGTTTCAACAATTAATAACTGTTTACATAAAATTGAGGTAATCTGCTTTACTCACCACACAAAGTTTATTAGCTGGCGATGAAAACTCAAGTATGCGACTGATCAGGTAAAATACTGAATGCATTCCTACTAAAATAATGTGAAACAAGCCCAGCCCTGTCAACATGTGCAACACACTGTGAGCGTGCAAGGGAAAGTTGGTACCAATGATTCATCCGTGTGCACAAAACTTGTACATGCTTTTGTTCTGAGAAGTGCATATATTTAGTTAAAATGGTCTAGTAACCAAGTACCCCCCCCCCCCCCCCAAATGTTAGTGTTCTTGTTTACCAAGAAGACAACAGTGTCATTAATAAAATGTTAGATGACATAAGAGTCATGTGACACAGGGGAAAAAAAGTATCACTTGTGAGCAATGTTTTTATTGTAGGCCAGGCCTACATAAAAAATTGTCATTTCTTATTTGACGTGTGATGGAGATGACATTGTGACCCTTTAGGAGAAATAGGACCGAGGATTTATGGTAAAGAACACTCTGAAGGACATAATTAGCACACAAATTAACAAGTGAGAATAAGAAAAATTTGATTTTAACATCCACATGGGCCTATTGTGCCCATAGTTGTAGAGATATTCATATATGTAATTTGATTGCGTCACAAAATTCGATTTAAAACTGACTTGCACTCAATTAAATGTTATTTTCTTAGCGTATTTCTTTCCAACGCTAGATGGCGATTAGGTGTAGCATTTGAGTCCGGTCATATCACAGGCTTCAGAACTGTTCCTCATTAATTTAAACTTTGTAAACTCATTATATTTATATATATAAAGGCACTTCCTTTCTTTTTCACTTAATTAAATGTATGGCTATTCAATCAAAACAGCAAATTTGCCTGACTCGACCAGTACGTGCTTCACTGCAGCACGAGGCTGACTGGAAGAGCGCGAAATTACTGAGGTGAGGCACTTTTATTGCACGACATAATTAGTTTTTAAAGTTATCAACTTGTGAATAACGTTTAGAATATTAGCAAATATTGAGGGAGGTGACCGCTAACACCTTAACATTTCTGGTTCCTAGATGAATTACGTAAGTGACATTTTGGACTCAAAATAGACAGTTATCCTACTTAAAAACTTTAGTCAGATTGGAGACCATATTGTATAACATATTAAAAATGAGGCTCCAATGGGACAGATTTTTAAAATACACCGTTTTTACACTGACATCCACTGTATAAAAGTGCTAGATCATATGATTTTCACAACTTTCAAAACCTGTTTATGGAGTTTTTGCCTACTTTTTTACTTTTGAAGATTTTTTTTTATTCTTCAGAAATATGTTTCATCAGCTGAACAATTGGTATGTTGTTAAACAGCAGTACAGGGAACACACTGTACTTCTATACTTCACAGACTTTTTTCATTCCTGTGTAAATATGGATTAAATAAAGAATACAATAAAACAAATAGAAAGACAACACCACACACACACACACACACACACACACACACACACACACACACACACACACACACACACACACACACACACAGTCTAATCCACCCTATTTGATTAATGTTAAAAACTTTAATAATTTTGATAATTGTTTTTCAGTTTATTACATTTTTTTTGTGCATTAGTTAACTTTACTATCCAACAGACTTTGTTTTTCTCCACCACACACCGATCGAAGCACTTTACAAATTAGACACTATAACCAAAAATGAATGCATATTTAGCTGGTCCAATTACATAAAATGATAACATAATTGTAAAAGAAAACCAAAATATAAATAAAACGAAAATTAATGAAAAAATTAACAATTATATTTATATATTTATGTTTTAATATACAATCAAGGAAATGCTGTTTATAAAACCAAAATCAACTATATAATGAAAAAATATATAGATTTGATAACTACATTTTAGTATTGTTTTTATAAAATCCCTTGTACCAAACCAGCTTAATGATAAAGGTAATAATAAGTGGCACTAACAACACAATTGCTAACAGGGACAAAATAACATCTATAGAGTGGTACTCAATCCAGGACATTCGGTAAGCCTGTGTTCGTAAGTGAGGAGCTCCTCTATTCCTCATGACAAACTCAATCCAGAAGACAGCGCGATCAAGAGGTTTCATTGGCTGGTCGTGGTGCAGTTTCGACAGTCTCTGAATGTTCTCCTTGTAAAATGGGTTATGCAAAACCTCCGTTAATGCCTCTAGAAACACAGTCCTGTCCAAAGTTGCAAAATCTACTATTTTTGCAGTTCCTTTTGCTTGCATCCTGGAGAGATTGTCAGGTTGATCAAATGATATAGGAAGGCCCACAATAGGCACTCCATGGTAGATGGCTTCCTGAACTCCATTGGTGCCTCCATGTGCTACAAACAGTTTGGTCTGTGGATGTCCAAGCAGGTCATTCTGGGGGAGCCAGTCCATAATCAGAGTATTGTTACCAAGATTGGCAGGTCGTGGACCTGTGTGTCTCCAAATAACCTTCTGAGGCAACTGAGCAAAAGCTGCAGCAATCTCATCATTGATTTCACTCAGAAGCTGACCAAAAACACTTCCTAAAGACATTATGATGAGCCCATGCTCTCCAGAGCTCTGCACAAGCTTCTCAAGGTCATCTGGAAGAGGCTTAGCTGGTTTGCACTGAAAGCCCCCCATATAGACAACATTTGGCATTGTGGGTCGTGCAAACTCAAAAGTGAAATCGTTTCTCATGAGCCAGATGTCTGCATCCTGGAGGAGGGAGAAGAAATCAACATTAGGCCCAAAATACTTCTGGGAGAACTCCTGGTAATGACAACCAAAGAATTTTGGATTTTGATAGATAAAAATCAGATAAACCATCACATTCATGACTCTTTGACTGAATGTCATTTTGTCGGTTAGTTGTAATGCTGGAATAGGTATATATGAGAGAGGAGATGGAGCTACAACAAAGTGACCTTCACCGTACATAGTCCAGCGGACATTTAGCACAAGAGGGAGGCCAAGACGGTGTGCCAGTAACACTCCACCTCCAAAAGCAGGATCCGTGAGAACAAGGTCATAGTTATTATCCTCCAGTGAATTCATCAAGATCTCATTTTCGAATATCATGGCTGTCATATTGCATACTTGCCGATGAACTTCTGAAAACCTGCTAAAAATGTCCTGAGCAATTTCTATTTCAGACCAAAATGATTTTCCGTGTCTCTTGATTTGCAGTAACCGGGGAAGCAACATCATCCAAAAGTCACTGTCAAATTCACCAGTGTCGACAGTAATGGAAGTGTAGTGAGGAGACTCCTCTTCAATGTACCAGCTACTAGAACCTCGGACCACTGTGATATTGTGACCTTTTGAACGTAACTCCACAATAAGGACCTTCATATTGATCCAGTGGCTTCCATCCGCAGGGACGACCAGAACTTTACCACAATAGGATCCTGATAGAGCAGATAACAGAACAAACAAACCGAGAAGGGTGGATTGATGCATCTTCATTGATTACCTTAAATAAAAAAGAATAATAGCTATATTAATGTTAGATAATAAATGGTATTTGACAAATGACAATGATAAAGAGAATCTGCATTACTCTCCAGAGATATAATGGAATTGAGTGTTAAATATAATAATTAGTCTCGATTTGTACTACTTTGTGGCCAAACTATGCACAATTGAATAGTTATTCAGGTGTATTAAATAATATTAGCTTATTCCTTGGCATCAAGTATTGCATCTTCAATAATAAGGTTAGATGTTACTTCTGCAAGTCACTGTAGTTTGCATCACTAATAGATTTACACACAGTCTCACTATGTATATAAGTCGAGAGGAGTGATAACATATCATGTACAGATGATTGTATGGCTCTTTATTGTAACTTTGTCAGATAAGAGTTCAGCAATAGCTAATACCAAGAGTTCATTCACAATTCTGTTGACTCAGTCATAACACAAAGATTAAATGAAATTAGGGGATGAATTTTAGCCTTTGTACTATCTGTGACTAATATTTGGCTGTAGCAAGTCCTGATAGTATAGATTGTTGTACACTGAAAGAAAAAAAAATACTTTAGGATTCATGAAAGCACATGCTCTCAGGAAATAATCAAACAAAAGAAAGAATTTTAAATGAACTGATATTTCCAGCTATAGTACATTAAACTCAAAATAACATCTATAGAGTGGTACTCAATCCAGGACATTCGGTAAGCCTGTGTTCGTAAGTGAGGAGCTCCTCTATTCCTCATGACAAACTCAATCCAGAAGACAGCACGATCAAGAGGTTTCATTGGCTGGTCGTGGTGTTGTTTCGACAATCTCTGCATGTTCTCCTTGTAAGATGGGTTATGCAAAACCTCCGTTAATGCCTCTAGAAACACAGTCCTGTCCAAAGTTGCAAAATCTACTATTTTTGCATTTCCTTTTGCTTGCATCCTGGAGAGATTGTCAGGTTGATCAAATGATATAGGAAGGCCCACAATAGGCACTCCATGGTAGATGGCTTCCTGAACTCCATTGGTGCCTCCATGTGCTACAAACAGTTTGGTCTGTGGATGTCCAAGCAGGTCATTCTGGGGGAGCCAGTCCACAATCAGAGTATTGTTACCAAGATTGGCAGGTCGTGGACCTGTGTGTCTCCAAATAACCTGAGCAAAAGCTGCAGCAATCTCATCACTGATTTCACTCAGAAGCTGACCAAAAACACTTCCTACAGACATTATGATGAGCCCATGCTCTCCAGAGCTCTGCACAAACTTCTCAAGGTCATCTGGAAGAGGCTTAGCTTAGCAGTGACTTCCATCTGCAGGTACAACCAGAACTTCTCCAGCATAAGATCTTAACAGAGCAAATAACAGGATGAACAAACCGAAAAGGGTGGAGTAATGCATTTTCATTCACAATAAGAAAGAATATAATCTGAATTAACATGCTATGAAGTAAATTATATTAAAAAAAGAAAATATATAGTGATATAGAGAAATTCCACTGTTGTACAATTGGATTACCTCTGTCTTTTTGAGCATGTGCACAACAGCCAGACCAATTGTAATATGGTTAATGTCGGATGAAGCCAATCAATATTACATTAGAATCAGCAATCACATTATTTCGATTTATGTTTGCAACTTTGCTAAAATCAGACTGGTGCGATTTCGTTTTAAATCATGTAAATTACATTTTAATTATTAGACTGACTAAGGACCGACATTTAAACTGCATGTTAACACAATAAGTCAATAATGAAAGCAATAGTAAAATTTATTAAGCAAGGGTAAACTTGTTTTTCAAAAAAATTTATGCCTTAAATTGTCACTTTCAGGGTTTTTTTGTTGTTGTTGTTGTTTTACTCTACTGAGGCTACCAAACATAAATGCAGTTCTAAATAGTCATTAAGAATTTCATTAAATTTCCGAGAATGAATTTGCTATGAAATCTAACTTTATTTCACTGAAATGTGTTTTACAAATAAAGCAGGAACATTGTAACAATGAACTCAAAAATTTATATCATGCACATTTCACCTTCTTTTTGAATAAAACTCTAAAAAGATATCGAATCACATATATAAACAAAAATACAAAAATGAAAAGTGTCGCCATTAAAGTCAAAATAACATCTATAGAGTGGTACTCAATCCAGGACATTCTGAAAGACTGAGTTCGTAAGTGAGGAGCTCCTCAATTCCTCATGACAAACTCAATCCAGAAGACAGCGCGATCAAGAGGTTTCATTGGCTGGTCGTGGTGCAGTTTCGACAGTCTCTGAATGTTCTCCTTGTAAGATGGGTTATGCAAAACCTCCGTTAATGCCTCTAGAAACACAGTCCTGTCCAAAGTTGCAAAATCTACTATTTTTGCAGTTCCTTTTGCTTGCATCCTGGAGAGATTGTCAGGTTGATCAAATGATATAGGAAGGCCCACAATAGGCACTCCATGGTAGATGGCTTCCTGAACTCCATTGGTGCCTCCATGTGCTACAAACAGTTTGGTCTGTGGATGTCCAAGCAGGTCATTCTGGGGGAGCCAGTCCATAATCAGAGTATTGTTACCAAGATTGGCAGGTCGTGGACCTGTGTGTCTCCAAATAACCTTCTGAGGCAACTGAGCAAAAGCTGCAGCAATCTCATCATTGATTTCACTCAGAAGCTGACCAAAAACACTTCCTAAAGACATTATGATGAGCCCATGCTCTCCAGAGCTCTGCACAAGCTTCTCAAGGTCATCTGGAAGAGGCTTAGCTGGTTTGCACTGAAAGCCCCCCATATAGACAACATTTGGCATTGTGGGTCGTGCAAACTCAAAAGTGAAATCGTTTCTCATGAGCCAGATGTCTGCATCCTGGAGGAGGGAGAAGAAATCAACATTAGGCCCAAAATACTTCTGGGAGAACTCCTGGTAATGACAACCAAAGAATTTTGGATTTTGATAGATAAAAATCAGATAAACCATCACATTCATGACTCTTTGACTGAATGTCATTTTGTCGGTTAGTTGTAATGCTGGAATAGGTATATATGAGAGAGGAGATGGAGCTACAACAAAGTGACCTTCACCGTACATAGTCCAGCGGACATTTAGCACAAGAGGGAGGCCAAGACGGTGTGCCAGTAACACTCCACCTCCAAAAGCAGGATCCGTGAGAACAAGGTCATAGTTATTATCCTCCAGTGAATTCATCAAGATCTCATTTTCGAATATCATGGCTGTCATATTGCATACTTGCCGATGAACTTCTGAAAACCTGCTAAAAATGTCCTGAGCAATTTCTATTTCAGACCAAAATGATTTTCCGTGTCTCTTGATTTGCAGTAACCGGGGAAGCAACATCATCCAAAAGTCACTGTCAAATTCACCAGTGTCGACAGTAATGGAAGTGTAGTGAGGAGACTCCTCTTCAATGTACCAGCTACTAGAACCTCGGACCACTGTGATATTGTGACCTTTTGAACGTAACTCCACAATAAGGACCTTCATATTGATCCAGTGGCTTCCATCCGCAGGGACGACCAGAACTTTACCACAATAGGATCCTGATAGAGCAGATAACAGAACAAACAAACCGAGAAGGGTGGATTGATGCATCTTCATTGATTACCTTAAATAAAAAAGAATAATAGCTATATTAATGTTAGATAATAAATGGTATTTGACAAATGACAATGATAAAGAGAATCTGCATTACTCTCCAGAGATATAATGGAATTGAGTGTTAAATATAATAATTAGTCTCGATTTGTACTACTTTGTGGCCAAACTATGCACAATTGAATAGTTATTCAGGTGTATTAAATAATATTAGCTTATTCCTTGGCATCAAGTATTGCATCTTCAATAATAAGGTTAGATGTTACTTCTGCAAGTCACTGTAGTTTGCATCACTAATAGATTTACACACAGTCTCACTATGTATATAAGTCGAGAGGAGTGATAACATATCATGTACAGATGATTGTATGGCTCTTTATTGTAACTTTGTCAGATAAGAGTTCAGCAATAGCTAATACCAAGAGTTCATTCACAATTCTGTTGACTCAGTCATAACACAAAGATTAAATGAAATTAGGGGATGAATTTTAGCCTTTGTACTATCTGTGACTAATATTTGGCTGTAGCAAGTCCTGATAGTATAGATTGTTGTACACTGAAAGAAAAAAAAATACTTTAGGATTCATGAAAGCACATGCTCTCAGGAAATAATCAAACAAAAGAAAGAATTTTAAATGAACTGATATTTCCAGCTATAGTACATTAAACTCAAAATAACATCTATAGAGTGGTACTCAATCCAGGACATTCGGTAAGCCTGTGTTCGTAAGTGAGGAGCTCCTCTATTCCTCATGACAAACTCAATCCAGAAGACAGCACGATCAAGAGGTTTCATTGGCTGGTCGTGGTGTTGTTTCGACAATCTCTGCATGTTCTCCTTGTAAGATGGGTTATGCAAAACCTCCGTTAATGCCTCTAGAAACACAGTCCTGTCCAAAGTTGCAAAATCTACTATTTTTGCATTTCCTTTTGCTTGCATCCTGGAGAGATTGTCAGGTTGATCAAATGATATAGGAAGGCCCACAATAGGCACTCCATGGTAGATGGCTTCCTGAACTCCATTGGTGCCTCCATGTGCTACAAACAGTTTGGTCTGTGGATGTCCAAGCAGGTCATTCTGGGGGAGCCAGTCCACAATCAGAGTATTGTTACCAAGATTGGCAGGTCGTGGACCTGTGTGTCTCCAAATAACCTGAGCAAAAGCTGCAGCAATCTCATCACTGATTTCACTCAGAAGCTGACCAAAAACACTTCCTACAGACATTATGATGAGCCCATGCTCTCCAGAGCTCTGCACAAACTTCTCAAGGTCATCTGGAAGAGGCTTAGCTTAGCAGTGACTTCCATCTGCAGGTACAACCAGAACTTCTCCAGCATAAGATCTTAACAGAGCAAATAACAGGATGAACAAACCGAAAAGGGTGGAGTAATGCATTTTCATTCACAATAAGAAAGAATATAATCTGAATTAACATGCTATGAAGTAAATTATATTAAAAAAAGAAAATATATAGTGATATAGAGAAATTCCACTGTTGTACAATTGGATTACCTCTGTCTTTTTGAGCATGTGCACAACAGCCAGACCAATTGTAATATGGTTAATGTCGGATGAAGCCAATCAATATTACATTAGAATCAGCAATCACATTATTTCGATTTATGTTTGCAACTTTGCTAAAATCAGACTGGTGCGATTTCGTTTTAAATCATGTAAATTACATTTTAATTATTAGACTGACTAAGGACCGACATTTAAACTGCATGTTAACACAATAAGTCAATAATGAAAGCAATAGTAAAATTTATTAAGCAAGGGTAAACTTGTTTTTCAAAAAAATTTATGCCTTAAATTGTCACTTTCAGGGTTTTTTTGTTGTTGTTGTTGTTTTACTCTACTGAGGCTACCAAACATAAATGCAGTTCTAAATAGTCATTAAGAATTTCATTAAATTTCCGAGAATGAATTTGCTATGAAATCTAACTTTATTTCACTGAAATGTGTTTTACAAATAAAGCAGGAACATTGTAACAATGAACTCAAAAATTTATATCATGCACATTTCACCTTCTTTTTGAATAAAACTCTAAAAAGATATCGAATCACATATATAAACAAAAATACAAAAATGAAAAGTGTCGCCATTAAAGTCAAAATAACATCTATAGAGTGGTACTCAATCCAGGACATTCTGAAAGACTGAGTTCGTAAGTGAGGAGCTCCTCAATTCCTCATGACAAACTCAATCCAGAAGACAGCGCGATCAAGAGGTTTCATTGGCTGGTCGTGGTGCAGTTTCGACAGTCTCTGAATGTTCTCCTTGTAAGATGGGTTATGCAAAACCTCCTTTAATGCCTCTAGAAACACAGTCCTGTCCAAAGTTGCAATATCTACAATTTTTGCAGTTCCTTTTGCTTGCATCCTGGAGAGATTGTCAGGCTGATCAAACACTAAAGGTACACCCAAGATGGGCACCCCATGATAGATGGCTTCCTGAACTCCATTGGTTCCTCCATGTGCCACAAATGCTTTAATCTGGGGATGTCCGAGCAGGTCATTCTGGGGGAGCCAGTCCACAAGTAAGGTGTTGTTTCCAAGGGTCACAGGTCGAGGTCCTGTATATCTCCAAATCACTTTTTGAGGAAGCTGAGCAAAAGCTGCTGCTATGTCGTCTGTGATATCTTGTGGAAGCTGAGAAATAAGGGTGCCTAAAGACATGACGATGACTCCATGCTTCCCTGAGCTTTGCACAAACTCCTCAAGATCAGCTGGAAGCGGCTTGGCAGGTTTACACTGGAAGCCGCCCATATAGACAATATTGGGCATTGTGGGTCTTGGAAACTCAAAGGTAAAGTCATTTCTCATGAGCCAGATATCTGCATCCTGGAAAAGGGAGAAATAATTAACACTGGGGCCAAAATGTTTGAGACAGAATGAAGTAAAGACGGGGTCAGCCACGACTGCAATCTGGAACCAGGAGAATAAGTAAGTCATAACATTTTTGACACGTTGGAGAAATGACATCTTGTCTGTTAACTCTGCTCCTGGGATAGGAACATAAGAGAGAGGGGAAGGAGCAATGGCGAAATGTCCCTCTCCATTTACGGTCCATCGAACGTTGAAAACCAGAGGAATTTTAAACTTGTAAGCTAAAATTGCACCTCCTCCGGCTGCTGGATCTGCTAACACCACATCATACTTAACATCTTGGATTGATTTCATGATTTCTTTGTCCTCGAACATTCTCTCCATCATCTGCATCATATCTTCATGCATTCCTTTAAACTTCATGATTATTTCGTACTCCAGTTGAAGACGACTCCAAATGGATGACCCTTCTCTTCTAATCTTCAAGAGACGGCCAATCAATAAACCAAAAAACTCCTCATCAAATCCCCCTTCGTTTGGAATGGTGATGGAATTATAGAAGGAAGACGTCTCCTTGATATACCAACTGTTGGAGGCTCTAAGCACGGTCACATTGTGACCTCTGCTATGTAGTTCCTCAATCAGGACCTTCATGTTGACCCAGTGACTTCCATCTAGTGGAAACACCAACACTTTACCGCCGTCTATTCCGGATAATATGCATAAAACCAACAACAAACCGAGAGGTGCTGAACGGTGCATCTTCGTACACAACCTTTAAAAACAAAACGGAAGAAATCAGTAAAAGGATAATGAGTTAAGGGAAACAGAAGAGAAAAGACAAGGAAAAACAAAAGGCAGCTTTAGTGTTTTTTTTTTTTCTTTGTGCGCTGAGTTGTGGATAAGTCTGGAGTGGCCGTGACTCTGGCTTTTAATGCATTGTGTTTCCTTGTGGAGCACCAGTGAGTATTTGGACTTTGTCTAATAGTAGCAAGTAGGTCTCTCAGTTGTCCTGAGTGTGAAAATATGGATCTTAAAACCATACAATCATTGTTAGAATGGGTTAAAAATAGCGAAAGATGTTTGAAAACCAAAAGATTTGTGTAACCTGAAGGATTTTTCTGAACAACAGCATCCCTGATGATCCCTGTGGATCATCCAGGGTAACAACACAGTATTATGAATAATGAATATGCAAACTTTTGAACAGGGTTTATTTATTTATTTATTTTTATATTCAACTATTATTTTCTCTTGTGGATGGTATGTAAACGTCTCTTATGTGAAATATCTTATTCAGGTCAGGACTAAATATAGCATGCATTTTGTATGATCACTCTTATTTTGGTAAAATAATTAACATTTTACAAAAACTGTATGTAAAATTTTGACTCTAATTGTTCCTTTATAAGAACTCATGACATCAACCTCTACCTTGTAAAAAAATCATTTAATTTATAACAACACTTAAATACAAAGCAGTCTAGTGTACATGTGTGTGGCATAGGCCACATTTTCAGGAAAAAGTAAAAGTTCTCACCTTGCACATGAGTAGTCTCTGAATCAGCTTTTTTATTGTCTAATAGTGTTATGTGCTGAGAGCTTCCTAAATATGTCAAAGTTAAGCAATACCTCACTACACATGCTGCAACATTGCTCATAAAGCTCATAGTACATATATACTAAAGCAATACCCTGCAATGTGTAAATTCACCTCTTAGTAAATCCATCACATTCGTTTGTAATTTTCTCCAATCAACAATTTGTAATTTGATTTTGAACACCATATTCATGAGCAAAAACAAAAATGACAAAAAATGAAAACCTAGTTGCTGGATTTACTGCTGGTTTAAACAATTTTCACTTAAAATGGAAAAAGTTTTGTAAAGCTGAATTTAGTTTAACAAAGTAAAAAATAAATAAATATATTACATAATGAACTAAGCAGAATTTAAATCTGAAATCTGATCCATAGACCGATGACGAAAGAAGTTATTTGCCAGATCAAATCTTATTTTGACAGAATTATATTTTGATAATATTTCAAACCTCACCTGATAAGCTGCAACTACTCCTGAGAATTTACCTCGGCAGTGTAGCATCCAAAACCTTCAACAGATTTATCATGCAACGTTTACAAGCTTTTCAAGTGCATTCAGGTGAAAGGTTCCTTTGAATAAGAGAGAACAGCAAAAGCCTATCAGGTTCTAGGCAGGCTAGTTAAATAACGCCATGATAATAGTCAAAGATCTTTGAACCCTGTTTTGAAACTATGATTTTTATATAACCAGCCAAACATCATGAGGGAATCACAGGAACTTCTTAGATTTTACGTTTAATTAAATTTTAAAAGGGTGATTCTTAACTTTTGCACTTCACACGCTAGATGTCAACATGATATCTTAGATTAAATGTCTGGATTTGTAAAGACTGAAGATCATGCTACACTTCCCCCATTGAGAGCATTCCAGGGGAGAAGTGAACTCAACGGGTTATTGTTTGAGTCTGTTATGTAACAGGCAGAAAGAATGACAGGAAATCTGAGCTAGGATCAATTCTTCTTGTTTAAAGCAATGCATAAGTAATTAACTCTGTTTATGAAGATTTTTATGTAGTGTTAGATCACCAATTGGAAAATAACTGACACTATACTAATAAAAAGTCACTTAATGCCTGTCCTAATGCGGTCAAAAAGTTCATCAGTGTCAATAAAACACTAAATTTCACAAGACAAATAGCAGTGCATGTTCTGTTTTGCTTCTGAAAGGATATTGCATAACGTTAGTGTCATGCTTTAAATGTACATTGTCTTATTTGAGTAACAACAAGACTTGGGCAAAAGGCATTTAACTGGTTTCCCTGACATTTTTTCAACCCAGTTTTTACAAAATAATAAATTATTAATACATTTTTATACTGTGGATCAGAGAAAATTAAACCGCATTTGAAAGATGACAGCATGACAACAAGTGCATTACTACATTCATTTTTGGAGAACTACCCATTCTCATTTATCATCACATGTAACCTATTTCTTTTAATGGTCAGTTATACAGTAAATTAAATTTTCTAGTTGTGGATTTGAGTACCAGTGTCAGAGGTCCATAATGACTTTAGCTTAAGCATCAGTTACAGTTCCAATGACCATAAGCAAACATTAATTATTAATTGTAATACAAAACAATAAAATGAAATTATAAAGTTTGTGTTGTACTGCAGCTTATAATAGGCCTAGAGCATGCAAACTTTTGGTCTCATTGTTAATTGGAGAGAAGGAACTGCAAGCACACAAAATGGCAAACAGCTACCCCATGTGGTAAGGAAGAATTATAATTCAATTCATGTCTTCCATTTTGACATATGACTAAAACTAGGGAAGTTGTGACCTGCAAATGCAATTTTATCTTCTGACATTTTCATTTATAGCTCAAAATACTTTGATCCTATGATTTAAAAAAACGTGCCACCAGCAATAGATTTACACGGTTGAAGATGGGATAATACTGAAAGACATAAAGTGTTAAAATGACCAGTTACTAGCTGCAGTCAATTATAATTTTTATAATCTCAAATATGTGCACAGATCAAATATCACTATAACTATTAGTAGAACTGAACCAAATCTTGTGGCTGTCAGGCTATGTTTTAGAAGCAAAAGTGACTCTGAATTTAACCCCTATTAACTAAAATATACAGAATCAGAAAAGCCTTAAAGGGATAGTTCACCACAAAATGAAAATGGTCAGTAATTACTCGCCTTCATGTCGTTCCAAACCCGTAAGACCTTCATTCATCTTCAGAACACAAATAAATATTTTTTTGATGAAATCAGAGAGCTTTCTTAAACTGCATACAGCAACGTAACTAGGCCCACAAAGGTAGTTAGGACATTGATGAAATAGTCCATGTGACATCAGTGGTTCAACCTTCATTTTATGCAGCAGAATACATTGTGCGCAAATAAGTAATTAGTTGCTTAATTCCTTATTTCTTCTCCCGTGTCAATCTTCGATGTGCATTTACGACAATACCCAACCCATGCGTGTTCATTCCTCTGTGTGCAAACAAGTTGTAGCACATCCGGGTTTTACATCATCGTGCAACACGCATCAAAGACGGAAAATGTATCAATCAGATCACTCACAGATACCCCAACAAGGCTAGTCATAAAATTCTTTATTCATAAACTTGATGCAAGTTTACAAATATACTGTACATGGTCAAAATTCTCTTATAATGGGAAAACCTAAAAAAAAAAAAAAAAAAAAAAAAAACATGCCGACAGTGAGAGCTTCAAAAACCATTCTATGAGATGGCACCAGAGACGAGTTCTGTCATTGGTTACTGTGAGGTTCATTTTCGGTGTGAAAAAAACAACAACTAAAAAGTCATTACTGTTCAGACAAAGAAACAGAAGAAAGGCTCATCAGTTACAGAAACCTTGTTCAATGTGGAAAAGCCCAGGTCAAGAAATCTGAGAGAAGTCCGATGTACTTCTGAGATGAAAACCCCTCTTAAAGGAACACCATTCAGAAGTCTGCTTTTTCGAATCTCACCAATCAAAACCCTAGACCAAGAACATCTAGGAAACAAGACAGAAGAAATAACTTGCAAAGCAGATACTTGAGTTATTCAATACATCCCTGCTGCAGTGGCTCTCTTGAATTACATTTACACGTGACTGGAGAAAAAAATTACATTTATATCCATGTAAAAGATATACATATCCAAGAGCCTGCCTGTTATGATCAGTACTGATCCAAGAGGCACAATCACAACATTCTGTACAAATACTAAACCCAAATGTCCCGAAATATATACAACTGAAAGCTGAAGTCAGAGGGGCGAGAAAAAAAATATATAAGGTACATTTGACTGAGCACTCAAATTCAGTAAACATAATGGAAATCTGATCACTATTGGCCTTTAACACTTCTTACGATGGAACCAAACCCCATCATAAAATACTAAATCGCGACCGCGGAAAGTGGTTAAAATCCTACTTTTCTTTGCTTTCAGGAACTAGATAAGGTTCTTAAAGTAGATAGAACAGAAAAAAATAATTTTTAAACAATGGATTTTCCTGAGTTTTCAATGAAAATTGCGAGATGCCTTCACATGCGCGAGTCTTTGACAGCCAGTTTTATAATACACTGCAAAACAGACAAAAACAGGGAGGTATGGTGTACTTTGACAAGTACTCTTTCGCCATGAACGCTGAAGCCTTGCCCAGTCTTAAGAAAGACTTTATACTGGATGTTCAAATCCAAGAGGTAAAATAACGCCTTGAGTATTGTGAAAAATGTCCATCAGGCAGGAAAGAAACAGTGCTCTTGTAGTGTTGTGCTATGAGGAAAGTATTATTTGCGCTCTTGAAATCCATCAATGCTCACAAAATGAAACTGACAGCATGGACAAACTCTAGGCTGAAGTACTGTTCATGAGAGGTCCATTAGTAATGTAAACCTCAAATGTCTCAATCTGTAACAGATGTTTTTTTTAATGGAGCAGAAATTATGAAAATGACAATTAAGGGTGGCAACAAAAAAAGTTATGTTCATATCACTTACATAAATACAATTTTTAAGATATTACCCCTGTTATTTTGAAAAACATCAACCTTTTCCCCATTTCGAGTCCCAAGTCCTCATGTGAAAAGAACTCCGATAATTCCCCCACTTCACAAACACCACATTTAAGACACCTCAAATCCATTTACAAGTATACAAGTGGAGCTCTGTTCAACTATGGAGCGACCGCCAGTTCTGCTTCGCCTTTTCAGAGCTTGCATTTGTCCATTATTGGTCAGATCAGCCACATGCTAAAAGCAAGCTTGAGGAAACTGAGTGGAATTCATCCTTCGTTGGAAAAATGAGATCTGGAGCTAGAGTTATACAAGCGCCCCTTCCTCTCCTCCTCACTGTTATCATTAACATTGGGGTTGCTTAGGAAGCTTACGCATATAATTGTGGCAAATAACGATTCTTTGACGACATCAGCATTAAATGTACCAGTACAGGTTAACTCAGAATGCATGAGGGAAAAAGAAAAGTCTCTATAGATACAAGAGCAGTGGCACATTGTCTTCACATTGTCTCTAGTTGCATCCATATCCTGTTTTAAGTTCAGTAAACCACCATTTAAAGTCCATGGCCATAAGAATGTCCTTTAAAAGCAGACAGAAGAGGATCAGATCCAGCATCTTCATTGAGCATCTCCATCTATATAATCCTGAACAGAGCCATGCTCCCATAAAAGTGAGGAGGAAGCAAAAAAAATAATATTCTCTGATCAAACCATTTTGAAACACCATGTTGGATGCCTTATTAGTACAGTAAGGCTGTGAACGTCCCATCGGTACAGAAGACAATGGATGAGAGAGAGAAAGAGAGCATGAGAAACAGACAAATCCAGACATCATGGGATCTGGTCAAAGTGTCCAACCTTGCAGAGGATAAAGGATGATGCAAATTTCTGAGCATTCCAGACAGCAAAAGGAGAAACGTTTCCCCTGATGGCTTCCACTCACTGGAGGGGGCATCATACTCAAGCTGAAGAGGTGAAAACATAAGTAAAATAAAGCAAAGGTTTGACCAGATATCTATCCCATGTTTGCAGTGTGCAAGCGGATCAATGATTTCCCTAGCCATCTTCTTTAGGAGGTGTGTACCAGCCTAGAGGAAAAACATCAGAAAACAAACATCTGAGAAGAGTTCAAAGTGCATCATTTCTGCATCTTGTTTTACGGTTTCTCAACCTACCATTCTTTTCATGAATCTGAACCAATGATTTGTATGACTGTTGTGCTCTGGCAAGATTGTATTGATTCTGTAGAAAACAAAAGGGAAATGGTCAACATTTCTACAACCAATTACTATTATTTGTTTTTGTTCATGAGGCCGGACAAACCTTATTTGCTCCAAACTGTACTCTGGCTTTCCCTTTCACTAAGGTGGCGTTGATTTGCATGATGACTGACTCTATTGAGTAGGCACTGCTCCAGCCCTGTGAGGTCAGATTTATTTCATTATTTCTGATTTATTTTACTTCATTGTGCAAACCTTAAAGAATTCAAAGAGGATTCAAACCTGTTTTGTAAGTAGCTCCATACACAAGGCTCCTCCACCAAGAACATATCTAGATGAGAGAAAAATAAAAATTACATATACACACACACATACATATACACACACACACTTCAGATTGTGATTATGAAAATGAACATTATTTGTATTAAGCCGGCTGCACACTATACGATTTATAATGGTACTTTACGATTGTTGCTTGTCAGACTGTATGAACACGGTGATCATGTCACACTGTGGGATCTCACACTGTCAGAATTTTGTCGGAGGTAAATATGTAAATCACAGTAGTCATTAATCTGCTGTCAGTCAACATGTCAAACTAATGATCAAAGACTACAAAGGGCTCTAACATGGCATTTTGCAACCAATTTTTATGCCGGTGCGACTAATTTTTGTGAGCGGTCGCACTGACGTGATCCAGTTTTGAATGTTATTTTTAACAGGGTGAACAAAATTAACTGTGGTAAACAAACACTTCTGTTAAACTACTTAGTCATTAATTTCAATTTTTTTTTTTTTCACTATATTTCGAAATTATAAAATAACTACTATAAAATCATCAGGAAATCAGATTTTGTCTGAATTTTACACTTGTACCAAATCTGTTCCTGGCGCCACCATCTGGAGAACTTAGTGGTGCTGGTGCCACTGCTCTCAAATGTTACGTCTGGAGCTCTGCTATAGATTTTAGCCTAGGATCGGAGGAATCTTTTTGGATTCACAAAATTTCTCTCAGATGGCCAAGTTGTGACCAAAATCATAGTGTGTGTCTGGCTCAAGTTTTTATTTATAAACTAAAAAGGTTTATGATTTTTTTTAATTTTGTCTTTTCACAAATATATGGTGTATTAAACAGAATGCTAAATAGTAATTAAAATGTAGGCAAATTACATTAGCAGCCCTCATTCAAGTTACAATTACATACATGCTAGATTAATTCATGCAAAAATCTTTAAAGACGCTATTATACACAATACATTTATATTATTCTCTGGCGAATAATAATCATAATCATTCATCAAAGTAATAAAATCTTTACTTGTAGAATCTTTTACTAGCATAGAAAAGCAATTCTGACTCATTTACTAGGATAAAAGTTCTCATGCTCACCCTCCAGACAGCACAGGAGACACAACCCGTACAAAGGGAGGATCGAAGGGAAAGTTATCCTGCCATCAGCAAGAAAGAAAACAAAAATTCAGTTGCATAATCTCTCCTTTCATTCAAATAATCTTCAATCAGGATTTTTGAACAACAAAGAACAAAAAACTAACTTTATAAGAGAAATTGAGCAGAATGTAGTCCATGCCTTCTTTTTCCTTCAAAACCTGCAAGTCACTGTGTAACGGACTGTCTGGGTCAACCCTTAAAAAAACATGAAAATTACTTTTACACAGTAAAGACATCATCAGCCCAGATGGTATTTCAAATGTTATGCAACCATACTCACGTCCTTAACTTGACATGCCATTCATACAGGCTGTCATTGACTAACTCCACTGAATAGATACCTGGAACAGACAGAATGGTAAACAAACTTATCAGACAGATCTGTAACAGTCCTGGAACAAGACATAACTAATGGAAACAGGCACACTCACAACAGGTAGGTAACTTCAGGCCCTAATATACTTCAAGTGAAAGCAAAGAACAATCTGGTGATGTCAATTCCAACAAAACCAGGCCAAACTAAATTCATTTGGAGTTCAAAACCAATGCGAACGTTCCAGGAAAGTTTACTTCAGCTGGTAAACCCCTTCTAACTACCATTGGTTCACTTATCTGCTGAAAAAAAAAAAATGTTCTCTGGCTTATTTCTTCTTTCCCATCCGTCAATCTCAAACTAGAGTAAAAACGTGAACATTCTGGACAGCAACTTTGTAGTACAATTTCAAATTTTAATTGAAAGCAACACTTTTTTTCCCCATGTTTAATACCGAAAAGCTATACTGCTAGGGCTGTGCCGGTTTCAGAATTGGTGATGACGGTTATGACGTGAGTCAAATGTGACGGTTCATAACATAACCGTCGGGGGGGGGGGGGGGGGGGGGGGTATACCGTAGAGTCAATGGGTTGTTCTTGGAGATAGCGGGTTAGCTCCGTGTCAGCGCGCGCTCTGATCGGTAAAGGGGCAGAGATTTCAGACCTCCATTTATTAAGGAGATCGGTCACAAAACTCATCATCCGAGCCAACGTTTTTTGAGCAAATTTCAAAGCCGCACCCGCCCGCCATCCACTGATTGTTTTGCGGTCTATGGCCATGCAATGCTTTGCTGATGCGAGCCGCAAATAAAATGCCATTGTCTGTTCTTGAAAGGATGCAGCAAAGATATTTAATGCTAATGTATGAGGCATAGGCCTACGCTGAGTTTCATTTACAATGAGATGCGCTCTAGTTAACAGTGCAGTGCAAGTGAACGCGGCGCGCTGGTGCTTCCATGTCGGTTATCATTGTCTGCTATATTTGCTTTTTATTTATTAAAATACATGCAATTGGTTGATGAAACATTTATTAAAATTAAGAGAAAATTTGTACAAAACGAAATTCGTTTTTAAGAAAGGTTTTCTACAAAGCAAAATTTTATGAAGTGGTAGGCCTAAATATCATGTCTGACGATTTACAAAACTTCATTAAGTGGTAAAAACCATGTCTCCCGATATATTGCGCATCTTATGATCCTATCTAAAAAATGTTTGTAAAAAATATTTTAATGACACGGTTTTGGCGGTTATAGAGTTCTAATGACGGTGTTCAACTATAACCGCCGGTCTCACGGTTATATACAAACCGTCACACCCCTATATACTGCACAAAAATTGGACAAAGGAACTACCATAACAGTGAAGATGCTTCCTTAGAAACCAGCAGCTTATTTAGGCAGTAGGCAACTCATTAGGTTTGGAACAGATGTATGGAAATGTCAATGCTGTAATGCACAACTAAAATTACCTGTCTTATAACTCTGTGATCTATAGATCTCCCTGAGTTCCTTCATGAGACGGTCAGAGGCCTGGACTGAACCAGACACTGCACCCTACAAGACCAACAATGAAGCATTTAGGGAACATACACAGCACAGCAAGAAACAAGCTTTCAAATTCTTCTTCTGTAGATAAATTACAGACTTCACAAATACAAAAAAAGTTGACCCGACTAGCAAATAAAACATTTGCTTTATTGCATTGTATAACACATCATAAAGAGAGGATACTGCTATAAAGCATCAATAAAATCAATCCAAATCAAATGTTCCACCCAACCCCAGAATTGTATAAAAAAGGTACCTTACCGAATGGACACTTACGTTCAAGTGGTCCTGCCTCTGGTTCTTGCGGATTTTCTCCAAAATGGCCAGATTCTCCTTCTCAATGCCGTCGTCCTCTGACTTTTTCCCTTCGACAGGTTCCTCCTCTTTCATGTCATAGTGGTCTAGATCTTCAATATCCTGCTGCCACAGAAACAAACAAAAGAGAACTGTTATGCATCATCTAGTCCTCGTCATGAGGAACCCATCACATTCCCTGAAGCTTAATACCTCTGCCATTTCCTCTTCCTCCTCTTCTTCTGATGTCACTTCATCTGTTGTTCCATGCTGGGAAGAACAAGGACAATAAGTCTGCATCAGCTCATAAAAATGAGTGTAATTAGATTATGTTGGTGTGTGCTGATTTGGGCTACCTTCTTGTCTTGACTGATGGGTCCAGCAGGAAGAGGCTGATCCAGCATCTCCACATCAGGATGCTGGGGCAGGTTATAGAGTCGGCATAAATCACAGATCAGCCTTTTCAGCTGCTGTAGGAGCTGCATAAGAAAAAATTGTGGTAACAAATGCTAAGTTATTCTATTAGACAAAAGCGGGTAAAAAGTTGGCCAATTCAATATTATAAAAAAGCTAATCTACTATTAAGCATTGGGTTGCATAAAAATAACGTGAGAAAGTGTTCAGAAGATAAAGAAAAAAGCATCATACTGACCAAAATTTGGATTTAGGGTTCATTATGGATTAGGCTCCATGACAGTTACGGTTAATCAAAAATGTAAGTATTATTAAACGGAACCGAGCTGTTACCTAATTTTCTTTATAATTCATTTGCAGTTTAATCTGTTTAAAACATTTGTTTACTTTATATTTTTGTGTATTGCTTTACTGTATTTAAATGTTTAGATCTTGTTATATGAATACAAAAAAGATCAAACCTGTTCTATGATGACAACTTTGTTGCATATTATTTCAATATCACGATAATACCGAAATGTGATAAAAGCTTAAGCAATTATCGCAACATGAAAATGTTATACCGTCACATGCTTACAGTCTTGACTCAAAAAATCTAAATTTTAATCCAGAAATTATAATAGTTAATCAAAGAGGGGTTTTCAGATCACCATTTATATGGACTGCAAGTTTGATGTATTTTTTGAATAAATTAATAGATATGGACAGATGTAATTGATGATTATTTCCTTCAATATTGTAATCACTCAATTTTTTATTTGATTTAATGATCAGGAAACATTTATTTTTATTAATGATGAAAACTTATGCTGCTTCAGATCAACAATTGAAATAGTATTTTTGAAAATATGTAAAAGACTTTACTGTAACTATCAATTTAAAGGGATAGTTCCCCCCAAAAAATGTCACAGTCAAATGTCATTAATATTCTGTCATTACTCAATCTCATGTTGTTCTAAACCTGTAAGACCTCCATTCATCTTTGGAACACAAATTAAGATTTTTTTTATGAAATCTGAGAACTTTCCTACTCAGACCCTACATAGACAGCAAGGGTACTCCCACGGTCAAGGTCCAGAAACATAGCAAGGACATTGGTAAAATAATCCATGTGACATCAGTGGTTCGAACGTAATATTACAAAGCTACGAGAATACTTTTTGTGCACCCAAAAAAAAAAAAAAAAAAAAGCCATGCCGCAGCTGACACAGAACAGGTCAGTGGCATTCAGTGGATATTCAGTTTAATAAAGTTATTTGTTTTCTTTGCATTCAAAAAGTATTCTTTTTGGTTTGTTAAATTACGGTTAAACCCCGATGTCACATAGATTATTTTAGTAATGTCCTCGCTAGAGCCCGACCGATATATAGTTTTGCCGATATTGGCAAATATGCTGGTGATATGAATTATTATTGTTTTAATTTTTTTTACCGAAAATAACAGATAAAATCCTTGAAATGGTGTAATAATTAGTTTGTCCAGCAGAGCGTGCTCCATTGTTTGCTACTGGCGACCTAGAAATTTTACTTATAGTTAACACTATGCAGTGTTATTTTGCCTAATCATTAAATTTCTGTATTTGAACACTAACGACCTTATTGCATTTGTAACATATTGTGTTGTATTTATCTATGCTTGTAATTTGTGTATTTGTTCTTATTTTTATTGGCTGTTCTCTGGTCTCTTTAATCATGTTTGAACTTTCTTGGTTAATCTAACAGTATTTGCTGTGGTATCAAAGTAGTACTTAGATTTAAGTAATAAATGTTAAGCAAGTTAAACCAAATTATTTTTCTTTTCTCTGTGATCCGAAAAATGATACAATCCGTGAGTCAAAAACTGTAATCTGATCCGAACCATGAGATTTTTTGATCCATTGAACCACTATAACATACACAAAGAATATCGGCCGATATATCCATAGCGGCCTTTTTCTACTCCATAATATCGGTATCGGTATAGTCATTATGTTTCTGGACCTTGCTGTCAGAGAGCTCTCGGGAAGTATCAAAAACATCTTAATTTGTGTTCTGAAGATGAATGGAGGTCTGATTTATACTTCTGCGTTGAACCTACACTGTAGCCTACGCATAGACGCACATCCTAAACCATAGCCTACTCCGTAGCCTGACGTGCACCTCTCCAAAAATCTAACAGCAAGTCAATTCTACGCAATTCTATGATTGGTCTGCTAGAACCAAATAATGATTTAATATTTATTTACCGCCATCACAGCAACGAGAGGCTTTTTCTTTGGCTTTTGCCGTGGTTATACAAGCAACATGCCTGTGGAAACTGCAGACTAGCATGTGTACTGCACGTCGATGCGGACAACAACGCAGAAGTATAAATGAAAACTAATGCATAGCCTATGGTGTAAAGGCAACGGTGTAGGTCCGACGTAGAAGTATAAATCAGGCTTTACTGGTTTGGAACAACATGAGGGTGATTAACTAATGACAGAATTTTTATTTTTGGGTGAACTATCCCTTTAATGTATCTTTGCTGAATAAAAGTGATAACATTTCAATTGAAAAAAACAATTTACCCAAACTTGTAAACTTCAGTGTACATTAAAATACTTATTTTGTGCATTATTTTGATGATCCCATCTCATTACAATCTCAGAGAGAAGAAACACCTCCTTACCAAGGTATTGCCTTTTCTGACATCATCTAGTCGTTCAAGGACTTCAGTCAGACTTGGATCATCTGAATCAACAAACCATATTGGTGGTGTTGAAGGGTAAGACTCCTACGAAAAAACCAAGAGTTACAACATCAGCATCTTCTTCAGAACTGTCTCAAAACCCTCTGTCCTTTCACAAGGTTACGGAGCGGTTCAGTTCAGCCACTTGCATGATAAGCAGACACATTAGCAGCTGCCAAATCAAAGAATCAAACTCTGCAGTTTCTGTCTCCTAATGAAAACCCTGAAGAGACCACAGAAGATCAGTGCAGTGCTGTTTATTTCAGAGAAGTGCGTGTCTGAGCTGATGATGTTCCATGAAAAATCATGTGAACATTATGTTCCCATCCACTTGTTAGAAATCTCCTCCCATCACGGTGTCTCCCGTCGAGGGGAGAGCCAACACGATGGCGGAGTGTTTTGTTTCTGCTTGTCAGGACCAAATACTGACCTTACAGCAACTCAAACATCAAGATATAAGCTCACCGAACTAACTGGCCTCAATAACAACAAAACAGCAGCCAGTTGCATTGCAGTGGCGTCGTTTTGCAGTGTGCTTTCAAAAACACTCTATGTCTTCTTGATAATGTAGTCCAATTAATATACAAGCGCATTTTGTCCAATAAAAAGCTGATAAAATTCAGGAACTGATCAAATACTAAGTTTCAAAATGTGCTAATACCACCTAACGTATAACACATTTTGATAGCAACTATAATAGTTACTCTGTACCAAATCATGCTAGATTTAACTAAAAATACAGTTGTGTCGTTTTTAATCTACGCTTTTCCTAAGAGGCCTCGCGAAATTAAGAACTTCGGCAAAACAACTAATAATTGATGAATTAAATAACCTACATTATAACCAGCTGTATGAGACAATAAAATGTTTTGTTACGCTATACAAATTCTAAATAGTATCTCAAAGTCGGCTTAGCAAGACCAAAAAACACGGTTTGTCCAAAACGTCGTTTAGCTAGCTAAAGTATCCGCTTAGCCAAATTAGCACACAAGCTAATTACCTGCCAACTAACTTAACTGTAAAACCCCACAAACCAGAAATAAAAAAAACCCCTTAAGTTACATGCTTCATTGAAACTTATATTTGATGTGACCAAGCAAACCTGAACACTACCTGGTCAGTTTGTATAGCTAATAAAGTTAAAGCAAGAGCCAACGCAGTTAACTTTGTTAGCTAATCAACAAACGTTAACGTTAGCAGGCTAAATGTAGCTAGCAGTGCATACTTCCTTTGCCGTGATTTTGACACCTATTTGAGGATATAATCGATTCGGATCGGTCTAAATGGTTTATTCGCAATATGACGGCTTTATGCGAGTCAAAAAAGGGGTTGTGGGTGGTGTTATTTCACTCGGCCTGTTTTTGTTCGTCTGTAAGATTGACACGGCGGATGAATCTTACCGTGATGTTGCAGTGAATAATCAACAGCTTTTCTCCCGTCACATTGAACTGGCAACTTAGTTCATCGGGCTTCCAGTCGATTATTCTGAAGCGCTCATGGTTAGGGTCAAAAATTGACTCCAGGAACTTTAATTCGGCCTTCAGCCCCGACACCGACATCTTCCACTCATCTCATCAGCAGCCAGGCCGCGGGGGGAAGGGACTCACGGACTACTGCGAGCACGAGCGCGCAGCTGATCCAGAGAGAGCGCGTGTGCGTGTGCGCGCAGCGGAGGCTGGAGGAGAGGAACAACAAAGAGGAGGTGGAGAGAGGAGCACTGAAAACAGGGGAGAGACGACAAAACAACGCCCGCCAAAAAATTATGTATGAGGGGCCAGACAGAGAGTGTAAGGGCTGATCAGTATCTACATGGGATGCTGTTGGTTTTGTTTCATAAGCACATGCGCGTCATCTTTTTTTATGGTATTAATATTAATACTAAGAAAAAGCAGAAAAAGAAGAGTAAATGTGAAAACAATATTAGAATTATCCTTACTATTTATTATTTACAGCACGGTCGATTAAATAATTTGAGCAGGAACCAACAGTATTTCATATAATTAAAAATCTATATAGCAATTTCCATTATTTATTCATTTTTCATGAAACTCGACAAGTAATTTGAACCGACACTATCTCGTATAATAACCTCTTGCACTATCTAGCATATAACATAATAATACAAAAAATAATAAGTGTTCTTAGTAAGTAATAATTACGGTTTATAATAATTGATAAAAAAATAAAAATAAAGTTACTACTACTACTATTATTATAATAAATAAAAAATATATTATAATGATGTATAATATTTGTTTTTTTTTTCAGGATGGTCGACAGCAAATAATTTGAGTAGGATATAGTCATCCCCTTACATTGGCATATAGCATATAAATAATTTAACAATTATTATTATTATTAAAGTGTTTCTCATCTGACTGACTGGTCGGTTTTTGTTTGTAATTCTTGAAACTTGACACCAGTGTCTCCAGATTCATGTTGCTTTTGTTTAGTGCTTTTTGGCAATATGCAACGTCTCGCATAAGAAAGTGACAAAGACCTGTGAGAGCAAAGAAAAAAAAAGCTATAATTATGTAACTGGTATTTTTTTGTGGAAATCAAAATTTTAATTCACGCTTGTTTACTGAGCCCTGTTTGCTGTTGCTATTTGTCTCCATCTAGCGGCAAATATTTCTACATGTACATTTATGCACAAATAAAACTTTATTTCAAGCGCCTGTATAAAACTTTAATCTAGAGTTATGAGCTAGTAAATGCCAAAGAGAGCGCAGTTATGGACATTTAGGGTGTTTGGGTCGTTAAGTGCTATGATTTTCCTGAACTGCCGTGATGAGTATAACATTCGGTGACAGAGAGAGAGAAAGAGAGAGAGAGAGAGAGAGAGAGAGAGAGAGAGAGAGAGAGAGAGAGAGAGAGAGAGAGAGAGATGAGCTTTGGAAGCTGCACTACGTTTTTCTTTTTTCTCTCTCTTTATCTGGGTTTAAGTGGGCGGGAGCAATTTCCCTCTATTATGTCAATTCCCATTTGATATTCAAAGTGCTGCATACTGTGACAGCAAGTCATTCACAGCAACAAAGCCAAGTTTGTACAGGAACGTCAGCGTGTGTCAAATCTGACCAAACATGAAATATCTTCAGCTTCTTCTGCTTCTCATCCTCCAGAGCCACAAGGTCCATATGGACAGCATTGAGAGGAACCAGGACTGTGCTTGGAGTTGTTCTGAGGTTTGTCAGTTAGATTTTTATGTAGTCTAAAAATAAATATAATCTGTTGTTCAGAAGTTTTTTTTTTTTTTAAATGATTGTTTTGTAAATGATTAATTTAGTAAGGTATTTTCTCTCTCTCTCTCTCTCTCTCTCTCTCAAAACTTGATATCACCTTGGCATTACTTCATTAAAACATTGCTGCAGTCATAATTTAATTATCAAAAGTTTAACAATAATATACTGGAATTATATCTAGCTTGCCAGGTGGGAGACATTTAACTTTTAAAAGGCAGTTAAATTAAATTGAACGAAATTTGCCAAATGGCAATAGCAATTATTAATATTTAACTTAATCAAGGCAGTGTTTATTTATATGAGCTATTTCTGTGTTGTGCCAGAAAAGCAGTGGCAGGTTGAGTGGGTGTAAATTATGAGTCATACGATATCAGTAGTAACAATCAAACCCAGTGAGTTATAAGATATGTTAAAAAAGCATTCATCTCAGTCTTATAGAAGCAGGTATACATACACAGATAAGCCACTCTCACTTATCTTGGACATCAGACATAGGCAAAGTTAATCTTTGTGTATTCTGTTGATTATCGTAAATAGATATGAGGAGGATACACTTGTTATATTGGCTCCAACCAGGAACTTTCTAAGGCATGAGCGGGAAACCCCTTGTTTTACTATCTTTACAGTACAGTAACATTTCCTGTTAAATGATAAAGCAGTTCTGGGCCATGCATAAATAGGAAAGTAATTTAAGTAATTTGATTAGGCATAGTGCTTAAAATATTATTTGTTTTTATCTCTACATACAGGGTCTACAGTGTAAACCCAGAGCTTACTGTAAGTATCTATCTATCTATCTATCTATCTATCTATCTATCTATCTATCTATCTATCTATCTATCTATCTATCTATCTATCTATCTATATCTGTCTGTCTGTCTGTCTTTCTGTTTGTCTGTCTTTCTGTATATGCAATAATCAATGATCCTGACATATTTTATATCTTATAGCTCCACTGTCAGCATTTCACTGCAGGAATCAGGCTGTTAGCAGCGGCGTGTTCAATAATGTGACGTTGTCTAATGTGTTAGCGTGTGAGGGGAGGAAATGTTCACTCCAGCTCAGAATCGCAGCATCAGTGAATGTTACAGGTGTGTATTATTCTGGTCACATTGTATGAATTAAATACTTTTAATGTAATATGTTTTCTGTAAAATACCACATTTTTGGAAAATATTTGTATATTTTACAATTAGTTCAATGCTTGTACTGTGACAACTTACCCCCTATGTTCAATGTGTGTTCAGTGGACTGTGTCTTATTGTCTGGCGCAGCAATCCTGAAAAACTTCAACAATCTCTGTTAGAATGTTTTGTAATCACATTGGTAAAACTACCGAGTCATTCCTACATCACTGGATCTTTTTAAAACGACAGCTTTCAAAACAAAAAGTTATTGATTAAATACTCTATAACTAAACACAATATACCTTAATAATTACTATCTTGTTGATTTAACCTGAAATGTTTATTAAATGAGAAACTGCAAAAGTTATGTCACCTCTTTGCACCAACTATTAAAGCTGCAGTAGGTAACTTTTGTAAAAATATATATGTTTTACATATTTGTTAAACCTGTCATTATGTCCTGACAGTAGAATATGAGACAGATAATCTGTGAAAAAAATCAAGCTCCTCTGGCTCCCCCCAGTGGTCCTATTGCCATTTGCAGAAAGTCATCCGCTCCCGGTAAAAAACAACCAATCAGAGCTGCGGTCCGTAACTTTGTTTGTGTTCAAAATGTAGAAAAAAGTATATAATAAGCGAGTACACCATGAATTCATTTTCCAAACCGTGTTTTTAGCTTGTCCTGAATCACTAGGGTACACCTATAATAAGTGTTTATATTCGGACTATTTTAGATTGCTTCGGGGGTACCACGGCGGAGTAACCCAGTACCTTTGTGATTCTTCATAGACATAAACAGAGAGAAGTAGATCCGGCTACGATGTTTTTCCACAAGACGCAAGCAGTTCTGTTTATTAAACGCTAGAGCGTCAAAAGTTACCTACCGCAGCTTTAAATGGATGAAAGAAGATTTTTTTTTTTGTTCTTTGAAAGTTTTGACTGTTTTTCCAGGTGATATTCGCGGGGTTTCAGTGTGTGCCGACTCTGCAGGGATGATAGGACATTGCCAGATTTATACTTTTGGACCTGTTGGCAAAGGAAAAGCCACAGGAAAACAGGTACAGTATGAACATATGATGCTTATTTGATGGTTACACTATGCAAATAGATTTCTAACATTACAACTGAGAAATTTATAAACGACATATCATTGTACCACCAAAACTATAATTTCTTTCCTTGAATGATTGTAAGATGTTGTATTCTTTTTTTCTGCTTCTAGGTTGATGTGCAGTTTAAATGTGTTCCTGTTAGACCTGGACAGCTTGTTTTTGTGACTCTCAAAACGATCCCCGGCTACTGTAAGGCTATTTGGACACAGAGACACCTTGTTCCTGGTATCAGTGTTGTCTTTTTCAGCAGTCTATAAATAATGTTTATATACAATGTAGTCACGCATGACATGAATAACATTAACATCTAATGCCCTTTTCTTTTTTTAATGCCAGAATGCAGTCACGAAGGTATCAGAGATGAAATTACAGAGTGCATCAGTAAGTTTCATTATCATGATGTCACTACATTCATAGACAGACAGACAGACAGATAGATAGATAGATAGATAGATAGATAGATAGATAGATAGATAGACAGACAGTGAAAGATAGACATAGATAGACACTCACACACACACACACACACAGAGATATATTAGTATTAGTGCTGTCAATCGATTAAAAAAAATTAACTAATTAATCGCACAATTTTTTAAAATTAATCGCGATTAATCGCGATTAATCGCAATTAAAAGACTGAAACTTTTTGGATATGTAAATGTAAAATGTAAATAATTAATGTAAACTCAAGACAAAGAAACTATTTAAATTCAAAATATGATTGTTTATTGGAATTTTTGTTTAACTTGTAACACAGATTTTCTCATGTAAACAACATACCTGCAATAAACCATCAATATCCTCCAAATTAACTGTTGGCTTGAAAGCCATATTTATTACAGAAATAAAAACACAGGCATGTAAGTACCATTTGAATTTCAAAACAATCAATGCCAATAAAAAACAAAAATGATTTCCATGTTGAATTCTAAGTGGACTGCAAAAAAATTCCAAAGTATAGTCATTGCCAGTGCTTTAAGTGGGCCAGTATGCACCGGTACCGCCACTTCCAAATATAGCTCTTGAGCATACCGCCACCTCTCCGTGCGCCCAGAACGTGCTTGTAGCGTACCGGTACGCTCATTTGGACATCTGTTTTAATAGAGGTTTTAATCTTTTACCTGCTCTGCCGATTTTCAGAGCGCCCTTCACAATGCAAGCTTCCTAATTCATCCCACCCAGAGCAGAAACTACATTACCCATTCACCCTTAAATAATACAAGTGAATAGCGCATGTGTCGCTTTTCCCACTGTTAAGTGTCAACAACTCAACGTGGCCGGAGAAGGTGTGTGAAACTCGTTGTGAGTTATACTAAAGCAAAATCTTGAGTATTTATTGTCTGATAAACATTAAAAACTGTCTGCGGAGATTGAGTCGTCCTGCAGCCCCCGCTCGCTGTTCATTGGCTGCAGCATCTTTTTTCTAAGTTCTAAAAAAATACCGTAGACGGCAAGGCACAAATTTAGATATTCATTTATCTAATTAATCTATAGCCTATGCACAAAGACAATATGATCTTTTTGTCCCCTTTTTGTTTTAAAGCTTGATGAAGAGAGAGAGCGCAAGTTGCTGCAGCTGAGGAGGACAGTGATGCACGCGTACAGGAGTGATTGACAGTTCGCCGCACTGTGTACAAAAAATACTCCGCTACACAATTATTTCTTTATTTTCGTTTAAGCTTATTAACGTTAGCGTTACAGAAAGGTCTGATTTACGCACTGTTACAGTCATACAGTCATAATGTTTCTTGTGGCAGACTGAAGAGTAATCCGGCAGAGTTTAATACTGAAACTTTCCGCCTAAAAGTCCTTCCTTGGTCTTATCCATATTTCTTTGCACGTTGAACACACATAGGCCACAACTGGAAATAAAAAAAACTGCAACCGCGTTAATTGCGTTATTTTATTTTAACGCGTTAAATATTTCAAATTAATCGAATGCGTTAACGCGCTAATTTTGACAGCACTAATTAGTATGTATTAGTATGTAAATCTGTAACTGTATTGTCGTTTTGTTGTAGCTGGGAAGCTGGCGTACACTGTAAATAAAGCTAGGAATATGTTAACAGTGAAAGTAACTGATGCTCCTGAGAACACAGATTACAACCTCAGGCTCTGCCATAAACGCAATGTCATCTGTGCAGGGGAAGGGGCACAGAGAACGGTAAGAACGGCACACACATTTCCTTTTATTTCCTAGAAGAATTTACATCATTTCATTTTACCCTTGTGTTTTGCATGTGTTACAGATAAAACCACAATATCTAGAGAGTAGCATAGCGCTTCATTATGCCAAACCATTGCCCTGTTTGTGCATTGAGGTATGAAAGCTTTATTTTACGGAAAATTCGGTTTTGAACATGAATCCGACAGTTAAAGGAACTGTTGATTTTGTCTTTTATTTCAGGGTTGGCCTGCTAGAGTAGATGCACGGAGAGTTCAAGTGTGTCCATTTAAAAACAGTGAGTAAAAGTTGCTGTGTTAAAAACAAAAGTCTTAGATGTTTTCAGGTTCTCGATTTCCACTGTAAATATGCTTTGTGAGGGAACATAAAGGTTTAAAATGAGTGGCAACTTCTAAGTTAATCTTCAGACCCACCTCAAGAGCCGAACTGATGAACAAAAAAACTTCCTTGGATTGGTTTGCTTATTTACATTTGCTTGTATTGAATCTGATTTTTTTGTACTAGTTAGCACTTGTCGGATTTGTAAAGGGAGTACCAATTTCCTGTTGCATAGCATTCCAAATTACTTGCTTGCCAAGGGTCTCATACATGAAGCTAATACATTTAAATCAATAATTCACCGTCACATAAGTCTCAATCTTGTTTCAGTTGCTGCGGCGGTTTTTACTTTGTTGAACACAAAAGAAGATATCTTGATGAATGTTTAAATGGTTTTGTCCTTACATTTTAATTTAAAATACCCTCATTGTGTTCTGCAACAGATTTCGAAGAACTGTGGTCTGGGATAACTTTTGACCTCAATAAGGAAGAGTTGATATGGGAGCCGCTGTGTCCTGTCAAAGTGTCAGTATCTCTGTGCCATGCTGATGGAGGAAAAAGCTGCCAAGACCTTGGAAATGCTTTTTATTCGGAGGGGCAAAAAGTATGTTCAGTTGTACCTTTTTATTACATGTGCAGTAATAGCCGCTGATCATAAGGAAACCTTACATCTTTTTTTTTTAACTGTTTCACCTCAGGTGATGTTCTCCTCCGTGGATCCACACCCAATGCTTTGCACGAAGGTTTAATGTTTTGTATTGCATATTTGCTTTCACCCCAAAATTAATTTTCCAAGATTTTGTCATTATTTTGTCATTATTAACATTATTAACCCTCATGAGGTTCCAAACCAGGACTTTTTGGAGAGACGTAGTAAAATGTCCTAGCTGCTTTATTCAATACAATGAAAGTGGATGGGGACTGGAACTGTCACATTTCAAAAATAATAAAAAGAACAATAGAAGTAGTCCTTATGACTCATGCATGATATCCTAATTGTTCTTGAGCTATAATTAGAGGACCATACAAACTAAACAAAAACGATCAAATGGCTTCATTATTGGCTTCATTAATTAATTCACAATTTAAAAATTTGAGGGAATTGTTCCTTTAAATGAATGATGTCATTGACAAAAAACAGCTTTTTGGGTTGGTTGGGAATTCATTGTAATGACTTTTTCTTTATTGTAGTTTACCACTGAAGTGGGGGAATGGATAAAGTGCCCTTTTGCCAAAGGGAATTTCTCAGGTATTTCGGCACAATACCTTTCACAGATGTTTATGTTACACACTGTATGATTCTAAATATCCTTTGATCTGACAAGTCTGGACAGCAAAGATTACATCCAAAGATGGTCAGCAGTCGGCAGAGATTTCAACATGGGTCAAAGCCAGCTTCTCCATTTCTGTCTGTGAGATGAATCCCTCCTCTCAGTGTAAACAAATCGAAGGAAACCAATTCCAAACCCTTTCAGTGGTAAGGAACATCGAGCAGGTAATCTGCCTGTAGGATCAGTTCAGAGCAAATGTACATGATGTCATACGGATGGTTTTTTTTTCATGGTTTCCTCTGTACACTCTTATTCATCTTAGTAAACAATGAAGAGGGCAATTGTCTTTTCAAACTAAAAAATGTCACCTGGTTCATGCCTGATGATATGCGAAAAAGAAAACCTCAAAACACTGAAGCAGTCTTGTTTAAGCTTGTTTGATGTCATGCCAGGTCTTCTTTGTTTTCTAGGACAAAATGAAGCCCACAGTTTTCAACTTGCCTAAAAGTGCGTGCGAAGTGTGTGTCTGCATCAAGGTATGGCAACAAAGGAGTGACAGTAACAGTGCTGTCTAATCTTGTTGGATTTATGTCAGTGGTAATTATTGATGTGGATGGTCTTGTGTTTTCATGTTTGTAGGTCCAGAGGGTAGATGTGCGCTTTTCAGTCCCTGTACTTCAGTGCGACTTGCAGTGTTGTAAGTACATACGTAAAGGTGATAAGATCTTTGCAGAGGCTACTTTAGGGCTAAAAATGGGGTATGCGGGTGGGGGGGGGGGGCATTACAGTTTCAACTGGTTAGTTTTTTTTGGGAAATGAAAGGGATTTGTGTATATATCAATAGCATACGAAAGCAATCAGAGTTCCACACATAACATAGTGCAATATATAATACAAAATAGGCGAATATTTTTGACTATGGTTGACTGTTCAATGTCAGCTTTTGTGATGGGCCACAATACCTGCAGACTGCAGCCAACTCTTCTCTGTCGGTGTGCGTTCTACTCCTTACAGCACAGATTGTAAAAGAAGACTGCTTCAGGTTAATTATCTGGGATAACCCGTGATTTTTGCAGGAAATATGGACATCTTATTTTATCAGGTGCAATAACAGAAAGTTTGACATGGGTAAAGCTGTGTTAGTGTATCTCAAATGATCTAGATTTTCATGCTAATTCCATCTAAATATAGTGTCCTCTAGCCCGAAAAGATCTTGCATTTCCATTTACGAGATACGTATAGAGTGAAAACAGTATCACAATCTACCTCACTTCTGTGTGCACCCTCAGCTGAAACCAATAATAGCATATTGGTGAAACAGAATTTGCAAATGCACTCTGTATCATGGGTTTCTGTTTACAATATGTTCTTGCAGCAATGAGCATGATGATGCCCGTCACAGACATATCTGTTGAATTCTTGAACACAGTGTCTAATCAGAGGCGTTTAAGTTCAAAATCCACTAACTGCTCAAACACCAGATTTGCTGAGTTATGCCATCCCTGAGCCTTGTTAAACAGCCTGTAAATAAACCTAAATGCCACTTTGGCGTTCTTCTGCAATGCACAAGGATTAATTTTGTTGATACTGCTTTTATGTCATTGGTTACAAATTTTTCCTGATTGTGTCTTATTATTGAATGTATTGTTTTAATACAAGAAATAAAAAAGTTTATAAATGACGTAAAGCTAGAGTCCCCCTAATAGTTCCACCACGGCCCATAATTTAGTTAAGCTAATCTACAGGTAAACTTTTAAAAACAGTTAAATGTAGCTACGGTACATTACAAACTTCTTATTTAGCTACTAGTCCCACTTATGAAAAGTTAGTATGTAAGTTACCTTCACCTGTGATACAGCTACTAATACTTCAACTATCTGCTTGTGAAGTCTGACGTCACGTGTCTCCGCTTCCGTGTCCAAAAGCACTATCAGATACCACGAGAAAACAACAAAAGGTGCTAATATAAACTCACAATATGATATAATACTGCCAAAAAATTATAATACTAACCTATAACTTCATACTGAAATCCCACATAGCCAGACAAAAATATATATATACAAATTATTTGTATTTGGGACGCTGTAAGCATTAGTTTAATTCTACAGGTGTGTAGTGTTCTGTAACATTCCACCTGGAAACAAAAATGCCGTGACCCCAAACCCTCTCACAGAAGAAGAAACCCGAAGTGTTTACAACTGTGACGACGAGCACTTATCAGGATCAAGTAAACGCTGGAGTTTCAAAAGTATGTGAAATATTCCATGCCCCGAAGTGTGGTGCTGAATGAAACAAACTGTGATTGGTTATTTGACATGTCAGTCAAACGGCTTCATGGGTGGGCCTTGGCCAATGAAAGCTACCATGAATTCCAGACCTTCAGCCATCAGTCTGAAGGTCTGGCTACACGAGACTAGTGGAGCAGTGACTGAGATCATAGATCGTGGAGCAGAGGGCAAGACCTTGGTGGATGGTGGACCTGGCCCATGGAGCAGAGGCGGGCCCTGGACCATGAAGCAATTGCTGACCTAGGCCTTGGAGCAGTAGCAGGCCTTGATTTTGGAGCAAAGGGCCATGGTGCAGTGTTGGACCTGCGGCAATGGCAGATATGGGCAGTGGAGAAGAGACAGGCCTGAACCATGTAGCAGTGGTGGGCTTAGAACATGGAGCAATGGAGGACCTGGACCGTTGAGCAACCATGAAGCAGATTACCACCACAGTGGTGACCAACGTGATGCCAGAAGGTCAGGAGGCCATGGCAGATCAGAGACATGGACAGACCACCTGGCTGTGACAGAACAGGCAGAATAACTATGAAAAGTCTCAGTGGCAGTAACATGAAAGGCATAGAGATTGTAAACATCCACCGTGGCCGTGGCATGGCAATCATAAAATCCTTGAAAGGCCTTATGCAGTGGCTGTAGCATGACTTTTAATGTTAAAGTTTGTAATAGTGGCATTGTTTTATTTTTGTAAAAAAAAAAAATTTCTTATTCAGTATTTTGAGGAGACCCCGCACATGCCTCCCTTTGCCTCCTCGGAGGTAAAAAGTGTAATGGTTAATGCTAATGCTGCTGCTTTGGCGGTACACAGGGAAGGAGACCAAAGCCTGTTTTGTTTGAATGGATGTAAAACGACCTCTGGTCCCCTTCCCTTTGTACCTCCAAAGCGGCAGCTTTACTGTGGCAGTGTCACAAGTTTAACCATGGCTTTTGTAGTTAAACCGCGGTTATATATATGGTAATTAATATGCCAAAAAACATGGTTACTGCACTTTTACTGTTACAAAACCATGGTTAATTTTCAAAAGGATTAATTTAGGTAAAGGGTAAAGCTACTAAAAAGTAGTTAAATACATTATAATACATTATAATTTGTGGCATAAAAAATGTTCATGTAAATGTAGCGTTAGAGTTAGAAGCATCACCCATACAGCTATTATTGGGAAATCTATACTTTGAAAACAGCATATTGTCTTCAGCTACTCACACTTTCATTTTGGCCACAATATATGATTACAAAATAGCAATGTAGGATTTTGTAGCTTTATATCAGAAAAGCTACACTTTTTTAAAAAACAGCGCTAGTGTCACGCTAATAAAAAGTTAGTGTTTTTTAAAGATACTTTGTACTTAGTTAACACCAATTGTGAACACAATAAGGATAAATACTTGCATTGTAGTGTTTTGTACTGAAAGAACTATACTATTTTGAAAACATCTAAAGCAATGTCAAGTTAATAAAATGTAGTTGGTAATGCCACACTTGTGATGGGTTTCACTTTCAGTTGTACTGTATAACCAGTTTACTCAATCTATTAAGATATGAATTTTGTTTTTTAATCACACAGCAAGTTGGTGTCATGCCCCGGAGAGAAGTCAGGACATTGAGAAGGTTTTATTTCCTGCTCTCATTATTCTGACGGGGATCCTGGCGGCTGTCTTGTTTGGTAGAATGACAATAAAAGGTAAACCGACAGTGGTTTGACACACCTGTTGCCGCTGGCTAGAGGGAAAAGTCAAGATTGTTGTTGGTAATAGTACACATTGTGTTTGAGATTAAAGAGTCCATGACAAAAAATGTATATATAATTTTCAAAACAGTTATCCCTGATTTAACAACACCTTTTCACTGAAAATAAAAGTCATAATTAAAAGCAAATTATAGATGGAAGTAATATGAACAGTAGGTTTCAACATAAATAGTAGACATACCAGTTCCAAACCTGCATAAAAGCTTTAGAAATGAATCGGGCGTGGACGTGTTGTGAAAAACGATGAAAATCTCTGAGATACCAGTTTTTAGACTCCAGTTGCTAATGTCAGATTTTCCTGATGGTCTGAATGGCTTGTTTTGATTTTGATTTGTTTCTTGTTTCATAGATGGGGACAAGAGGAGAACACCATGGACGAAACTCAGATGTCTGAGGATGGTATGTAAACCAAGAAGATCTAATAGATATATAATGGTGTCCTTAGCATTCTAGTTCTATTCTATTTACGATTACAATCAATGGTTGCACATGATTCTTGGCATTTCTGACGTGATCGGACATGACACACACATGCACAATATTTACTGTACATGCAGTATGAATTCCTTTTACTTTAGATACAGTTTGATTACTTTTATAGCCAACAAAGGTCTCTAGTTCCACTTACAAATGAATATATTTCAAAGTAAAATTGCAAATGCATATTAGTATGTAAATATTAAAAGTCAGGTATTTTATTTGTGATTTTGTGTAACTTGATCTATACTCCACAGTGCTATTATAAGCCACATTTGAACTATTAGTAGCGGTGCTTTTTAAATATAATGCTCATGCCTAAACTTTTGAGGAATGTTGAGTTGAAGTGTGCTGTTACCTTTCTAAACAATCAGATTTACTTTTGACCTTGAGCATAAAAACCCCATAGTTACTTTATGAGAGACTTGGGCTAGTATGTAACCACCTAGCAACCATCCAGGAAACCCTAGCAACCACAAAGAATACCATAACAACATGCTAAAACTAACTCAGATGAGGGTTGGTTTTGTATTTCCTATATACT
This sequence comes from Carassius gibelio, assembly GCF_023724105.1. Taxonomy (NCBI): domain Eukaryota; kingdom Metazoa; phylum Chordata; class Actinopteri; order Cypriniformes; family Cyprinidae; genus Carassius; species Carassius gibelio. Next base: position 9,673,817 of record NC_068395.1, on the reverse strand, counting down.
ATTATAGTATTTATTAATATGTTGAATTACCTTTTATTTTTATACTTTCACTTTTAAATGTTTTTTTTAGTTGTCTTTTTATTTTTTTTACATTTTTACTTTTACAACCGCATAACAACATGATTAAAACTGAGAACACCTTAGCATTTTACAATAACCTGGCAACCACCCAAAACATCTAGCATCAAATCAGTGACTTTTGAATAAGCAAACATGACACACTTTCGTTAGAAAAAACAAACCGATAACAAAACAATTGGGACACTGTACAAATTGTGAATAAAAACAGAATGTAATGATATGGAAGTTTCAAATCTCAATATTTTATTCAGAATACAACATAGATGACATATCAAATGTTTAAACTGAGAAAATGTATAATTTTAAAGGAAAAAAAATATTTTTAATTCCATGTTATCAACACATCTCAAAAAAGTTGGGACAAGGCCATGTTTACATCTGTGTGGCATCCCTTCTTCTTTTTATAACAGTCTGCAAACTGTTATACTGCAAACTACAAACATGTCCCATTCTTGTCTAACACAAGCTTCTAGTTGCTCAACTGTCTTAGGTCTTCTTTGTCTCATCTTCCTCTTTATGATGCACCAAATATTTTCTATGGGTGAAAGACCTGGACTGCAGGCTGGCCATTTCAGTACCCGGATCCTTCTTCTACTCAGCCATGATGTTGTAATTGATGCAGTATGTGTTCTGGCATTGTAATGTTGGAAAATGTAAGGTCTTTCCTGAAAGAGAAGACGTCTGGATGGGAGCATATGTTGTTCTAGAACTTGGATATACCTTTCAGCATTGATGGTGCCTTTCCAGATGTGTAAGCTGCCCATGCCACATGCACTCATGCAACCTCATACCATCAGAGATGCAGGCTTCTGAACTGAGCGCTGATATCAACTTGGGTTGTCCTTGTCCTCTTTAGTCTGGATGATATGGCTTCCAAGTTAAAAAAAAAAAAACTTCACATTTTGATTTGCCTGTCCACAGAACAGTTTTCCACTTTGCCACAATCGATTTTAAATGAGCCTTGGCCCAGAGAAAACAGCTGCGCTTCTGGATCATGTTTAGATATGGCTTCTTTTTTGACCTATAGAGTTTTAGCCACCAACGGTGAATGGCACGGTGGATTGTGTTCACCAACAATGTTTTCTGGAAGTATTCCTGAGCCCATGTTGTGATTTCCATTACAGTAGCATTCCTGTATGTGATGCAGTGCCGTCTAGGGCCCGAAGATCACAGGCATTCAGTATGGTTTTTTGGCCTTGACCCTTACTTACAGAGATTGTTCCAGATTCTCTGAATCTGTGGATGATATTATTCACTGTAGATGATGATAACTTCAAACTCTTTGCAATTTTTTATTGGGGGAATTGGTGATCCTCTGCCCATCTTGACTTCTGAGACACTTCTGAGGCTCTTTTTATACCCAAGCATGTTGCCAATTGACCTAATAAATTGCAAATTGGTCCTCCAGCTGTTCCTTATATGTACATATTAAATTTAAAAAAAATAATTAAATTGTTTAAAATTAAACATTTAACTTTTCTGGCCTCTTATTGCTACCTGTCCCAACCCAACAAAATGAGCCAAAATTTGGTATGACATTTCAAAATGTCTCACTTTCAACATTTGATATGTTATCTATATTCTATTGTGGATAAAATATAAGTTTATGAGATTTGTAAATCATTCCATTCCTTTTTTACTCACAGTTTGTACAGTGTCCCAACTTTTTTGGAATCGGGTTTGTATAATAGATCCAGGTATAGATATAACATGTCTATATATGAATGAGTTTTTTTGTGGTTATTTTAATAAATATATTATGTCATATGTTTATTTTAACAGAACCAGTGACACCTGCCTTCACAGCAAGAGGATGTCGATTGCAGGATAGTTCTCAATAAAGCATGCATGTCTTTCTTTTTTCTTTTCTTTTATCACTGTAAGAACTGAAGCGCTTGCATAATTTTTTGTCTTGTCTGGTGCATGAAAGAATTTGAAGAATTTGTGTATATAAAACTTTGGTACTTTTGTATGCAAGTCAATATAAGATTGAATGTATGTGAAAGCATTATAATTGTTTCGTGCTTTGCAAAATCCAATTTGTTTTTGTCACCTATGAGCTGCTGCTTTTGTACAGCAGAGGGCAGTGTCTCAAACAAATGAATGTCTGTGTCAGCAGTGTGAATGAGTTTTTCTTCTGATGTTGATATTTCTCTCACGTAAGGCTTGAAACTAGGTCACAAATGGGTAGTCAGTTTACAGACACTTGTGCAACCCCAGTATGTAGATTCAGTGCCATAGAAACGTTTGTGGCTGGACATGTTCCTGTGTCACTTGTGTCTGTAATCATGATTTTCGATGACACACTTTTTTCTGATTCTGAGGATGCAGAGATACTGTATGACATTCCTGGACGGTGCGACTCTGTGCCGATGAGAGGGGCCGGGTGGAACTGGCTCTGGGGTTTGCTGATGAAAACATTCCTGAAGTATAGAGTAAAGCCCAAACAATAGAGCTCAATCGTAGATATAGGACAAATATAGTTTTGGGGAGATGCCACCATTGTCCATCTTAGCTGAGGGTTCACAGTGATCACTCTTAAAAATAAAGTTTCTGAAAGGGGTTTTTGCAGTAATGCCACTGACGAACTGCTTTTGGCTCTGTAAAGAACCAAATGAAGAGTTCTTAAACTTAATGTGTAAAGAACATTTTAATAATGCTAAATCTTTTTCCACTATACGTATTTATGTGTCATGGACATTAAAGGTTCTTCATTGTACAATAAAGAAACGTTATTTTTAAAAATGTGTGCATGTGGCATGTGGGTGCTAGCACTAGGGAGTATTTGACTCTGGTAAACACTGTAAAACAAGCCCATGTGAAAATTGTTGGCCTCAATGACCTCATCGATGCCTGCAGACTCCACCTGCTGTCTGCGAGTCTTCAGCTGGGAGTGAAGCATTCCCCTTTGATGCTTTCCATACAGACCACCGCTACCTTTTCTGTACCTCCCTGGCAGAATGTTCGACTGGTTGTGCTTTGCCTCCAAAACGTGTTTGGGATAAAGGGATAAAGCAGTGGAAAAAAAGACATAGAGACAAAAGCATTTGCTGAGTTGTTGTATGTTTAGCTACTTTCACTTAGCTGCCAGTGACTGCATGTGACCTTTTTGGTTGGGGTCAATAGCCACCAGCCCTGTCCTCTAACCTTTTGGACTGGTCAGTTTTATTACATGGACTCGTACCATCTGTTGGTGTTTAAACCCATAAATCCAAATGCAGAGAGTATAATAATCATTCTCATCTCATGATATGCTTACTTCACTATATGTAGTATAAAAAATAACTATTTCTGATTTCCAAAATTGCATACTGTCTGAGTAGGTGCTATATTTTATAAGGAAATGTATCATTGTCAGAAAAGTATGTTCTATATAGTGTGAATGTGTATAGTATGTGTATAGTTCAGATGTTCTACACCCCTCCATGCTGTGACTTATGGTGTCAATTGTGTTGCTTCACTACCAATCCCAACTCCTCTCCTATTGCCTCATGGAAAGTAGTAGGTCTAGGGTCATTGGCGTACTTCTTGTATTGTTTCATGTACACTACTCATTTCACTGATTTTTTCACTCATTTTCACTCATTTTACTGTTTTTTTCTGTTATACAGCAGGGAAGAATGCATATTAGAACACATGGTAGGATATATGAACAGGCAGTGTTCAGTGCAACTAGAGAACACTTTGCTATTGCATAAGTGATTTTAAAAAAAAACATGAAGACATTTTTTGGTGTTATGTATGATGGCTTTTTTGGCCAAATGGAAAGGATTTGCGACTATGGATGAGAGAGTCAAAACTCGAATCAACTAAACCAATTGCTTCACAAAACGATTCAACGTGCACGCTGAGGACATCTACTGAATAAAGCAGTGTTAATGCAAGTGTGTTGGTTCACTGACAAACCCACAAAACTCTAATAGATTCAATTAACAATTAACAAAAAACTGATTTGAAATCGGTTACAGTCGTATGTAATCCAGGTTCCCGGATTAATTTGAGACAAACCGCCTCATAGCATCGAACCCCTGATTTATGACGCAACGAAGCGTGTTTGACGTGATTAACGTGGTCCACGTGCTTCACGTTTGAAGCCCCGAAGAACCATTGATTTAAAACAAAAGATTAATTAAGTGAATCTGGGCACAAGCAGTGTTTCTAACATGGCCATCATTATAGACAAGTTAAGTTGTATATTGAATTTAGCACTTAACCTGAGCACACCAGACGCGAGTGATGCATCGCGACCAATTAAAACTAAACGTTGGCGTGCTGTGTGATATTTTTTTTCCACTTTATTTGCCATTTAATTGTTGTATATATTTCCACTGCATAATGTTGACCTTTAGTCAGGTAATTTAAGTAACTGTTTATGTGTATCTTTATACATTTGTAGAAAGTGAATGATAATTCACACTTTTGGTGTATAAGGTTACAGACTTAAACTACGTATTATGACGTCGGGCGTCATCGGCTTTCATATCACTGTAGACTGGGAAAGGAAGCCATTTAAAATATTTAGGACACAGTATTCCTGTCTCTGGCATATTGTCTTAACACAGCTTCACACAGATAATTAGCTCAGTGTTGCTATTTGAAGTTTTTGGAACAGATACTTTTTTTCTGGTTAATCTAAACAGCACAGAATAGCATAGTGGAACACTGGGAAACAGAGAGTTAGCCCATAAATTCATGGTCCGGTGCCTCCAAGGACATCATAATGGTCCATTGGGCAGGGCACAAACCCCAGTGGGGGTGGTGGTGGGGTCAGGCTTGCATTCAGCACCCAGGGACCATCCATAATGAATCTTCCTCGTGGAGTCCAGCCAGCTCGCGAAAGCTGAAAAACCAGTACACCAAGGACCTTGTCTAATTATATTCAGATTATATTCATACTACACATTCATACTATATAGAACACACTTTGTAACTAGCAAATAATTACTTATTCCAAAAGAGCGCCTAATCTATGCGTTTTCGGATGCAGCCAGTCATAGCTTCTCACTTTAGCCTTTAGGTTTTTTTTTTTTTAGTATATAGACTCTTAGTGACTAAAGTTAGGGTTAAACACGCCCCCACGTGTCTACATCACTGTGCGGGAATATTTGCATAACACCACGTAACTTTTTATGACTGCCGCCATGTTGTGCAGATGCTGTGTGTTTTGTTGTCAAAGTGAAACTACTTTGTTTGGCCTTCCAAAAGAGGACAATATCTGCTTTGTCATGCCTAGAGCTGATCCGTGCTGGTTGCTCAGAAAATACATCAACTTTGCACTGTGGATTGCCAGATCGGTCTTTACCATAGACGAAGCAGAGTCCAGCCCGGGGGTTCTCACATGTGGTTGCCGCAAGCCGTTCTCAAGTTCGCCGGCTGTTCCTCACTCGAGCCCCCCATGTGTGACATTTTATGGAGCACTGTTTCCTGACCTGCAGAGTAGCCTACAATGGGTCTGTGCTCAAAGGCTGTTCTATAAAATGGAGCAATTCCAACTTTGCAAGGACAATCTGGTGCTTATGACTCATAGCCTGTAAGTACATTTTTTATATTTAAAGAATTTGCCACTTATGATTCAAAAATGAGCTTTGAGCAGTGTAGAGTAGAGCTTGTTGTTTGTTTTTTCTCCGATCACAAAGGCAGACATGGTTTTATGCTTATACGGCGCGATACACAATGCAACACGTAAAAACACAGTATAAGTCATTATAATCAGTAATTATATCCCCACTGGATGCAACCAATGTTTTTTTGTAATGAGTTTTATTGGTTTTTGTCTCATAGTGCTGTCCTGTGAGACGTAGCTGGCCAATCAGCATACACCTCGCTTTTTTAAGAACGATGGGCTTTGTAAAAATCAATGCGTTTCAGAAAGGCAGGGCATAGAGGAGCAACAATCATGTACATTGTGGAAAATAAACCGCATAAACACATTGACCACTTTAATGACTTAACTGATGACATAACTACGACAATGCATGCTTGTAGTTTCTTTCAAGCTTTAATATAACATGAAACAGACTACTGCATGTGCTGCCGCATTTATGCATGCAATTGAGGAGCATGTGCTACAAGAGCAGTATAACAGCTGACGGAATTAAAAAATTATTTTTACGGACATACGGCCTGACAACATCTCATGTGACCGTATTTCACGGTTGTTCTACTTACGTTCCCTCGTCACCTGCACCTCTTTCACACTTGTTTGACTAGCACTTGGTATTGAGATGAAGTCGAAGTGCGCATCTGAAAAGTCTAAATAAACACAATTCTTGTCAAGAGAAAAGAGACCGAAGCCAAACTTAGCTCCGCCCCGGCGGTAATCGCATTAAATATTTGTAGCACGTTCAACTGAAGAAAATTAATCTACTGTGTTAACTCGCTAATTTTGACACCACTATCGCTTATATAACAGTTAGTCATCCCTGGGTCTTTTGTATCTCTGGGTTTGCATGTTCCCGATGGTCTCCTTTTTTAGGTTTCATTGATACGCCAGTAGGTGGCAGTTTTTTAGGGGACCACCACTGTAGTGATGTCTGATACCATAGTGGACATTATCGAGTGCAATCCCATAATGCGTAAAAGTGCACTTTTTATTTACTCTGTTCAGTACATACAGTAAGTGCATTGTGTAAGTGCATATTGCATAGTATGTAATTTGGGACACAACTAGTGATTTTTTTTTTGAGTCATTGAATCATTCATTCAAAAGCTGATTTTGTCACATTTAGCCACAGTCTTAAGACCCTTGGTAAGATTGGTTAATAGGCAGCAGTAATGTATCGGTTGCAAACATCAGCCACAAAATAATCACAAAAACATCACATTGAGCAAAACTGTCCCTGTATATTCAGGTCGCTAATACACACAGGTTCATTAGACTTATTAAGACACTGCTTGTCAGTACATGATGGTCCTAGTTCTCCAGTAATCATACATACCAGGAAATTCCCTAGACAAAGGTAAATTCCTAGAAACAGAGTGTTCCTCACAAGCTCTTTGAATTACAATCCCTAGAGGGGCTTTTGGTGGTTGCTGATTTCACTGAACAATTGAATTGTTCCTGGACTTGTTGAGGCAACTTTGTGCTTTACCGTATAATTCACTCCGTTTGGTAATTCGTTTGTTACATGTTTAATTAAATTATTCAGTGGTGCCTCCAATCTGTATGGAGAATATGTAAAAATGCAGTTGTCAAATTGGCAACGGTGTCTTTAAAAAGAATCATAACAGACACGCCAATGAACACATTACAAAGATTTTTGTTGGATGAATACAAAACAAAACAATGCTTCTCTGGCGTCTGCATATCTTAACCCCGTGTTATCTGGCTGTGATTTATGGCCCCGCATATGTTAAACTCAATGTTAACCAATTCTCTTAACCAAACCCACCATGCCACATGCATAAATAGATCAGTAAATGATCAATGATGAATGACTCCAAAGCATATGGAAATAGATTTGAAATAAAAACACTTCTCCGCCCCCCACTGACCACATTCAAACTCACTTTTCAGATATTCATGAGTCCGACACCACTTCATTGTCTGGCTATTCTGAGACTCTGTCTCAATTCTGGACAAAGAGGACAATGGGATAGACACCTGTTACCAGTCTATGAGCATAACAGATACATCATCCTGCTGCAATGGTCTGTCCACTCTTTTTTATATATATATTTTCTGAAGAATTATGATTTGTATTGCTTCTATTTCAAGCTTTCTGTGATCTTATCTGTCCACCTTTGTAGATTTTTTCATGCATTTTCCAAGTGCCTTCTGTTTGTTTATAGAGTGCCTATGGACACACTCATCACCCAATGTCCTTGGAAGGCCCCTGTAGAGTTCTTAGAGGGGGGTCTGAACAGATGGTCCCTGCTGAACCCCCCACATCGGACACTGTCTTCACACTGCATCATTGTCACTTAAGTCAGTTGCATAGCTTTGAGGGGGGAGAATTGAAGATATCTAAAATAAATTAGATTAAAGAACCAGGTTACTACAAGAATTCTTAGAGTGGAATATCAGAAATAATCCAAAACTGCCTTTGATATTTACAAAATAGAGACAAAATGCCCCTTATTAAGTTGTATTGATTTAATAATATATTAATTTGAATAATATAACATATAATTTATTCAGTTCAATATTATTACAAAATAAATGTTTCCTATTTAAATACATTTTCAGTGTAATTTTGTCCTGTGATGCACAACTGAATTTTCTAGTCTTCAGTGTCACATTGCTTAATATTTTTGTGGAAACTGTGATGCATTATTTTATTTTATTTTATTGTAATTTAATTTAATTTTTAGGATTCTTTAATGAATAGAAAGTTAAAAAAGCTAATATTTATAAATGTCTTTACGATCATTTTAAAATTTAATTCATCCTTGAAGAATAAAAGTATTATTTTCATTTAAAAAAAAATATAATAATAATATAATAATAATAATGAAACCCTAAAAAAAAAATTGCTTAACAACTCCAAACTTTAGAAAAGTATTTGGCACTTTTGTACAGAATATGTGAAACTGTACCACTTAATTTTAACTTAATTTTATCTGGTATTTTTATATCAGGTTGAGTGTGGACTTGTGTTCAAAAAGTTTACAAAGCAAATATATATATATATATATATATATATATATATATATATATATATATATATATATATATATATATATATATATATATATATATATATATATATATATATATATATATATATATATATATATATATATATAATACACTAAATAATAAAAATACATATTGCACTTTTCCCAGTCTGTATTCTATGTTTGTGTAAATCTTTTAATCAATCCTTTAATAATTTTTTTGTACTTTTGCCTCTTTCTTACATTTAAGCCCTACTCATTGCCCTGGAGTATTGATACCTAGTCGGGGTAATTAGTGAGCAACAGGGATGAGGGGGGATTGACATCCCCACATTCACTCCTACAGCTTAATTATCTCACCGGAGAGAAGCCTGATGTCCCTAGCTGCTTCCATCCCCCTCAAAACACATGTAAACCCACACACACACGCTTTTATGCAGTTGCATGCTCTTAAAAGGGCACATTACATACATGCTGTGTTATTGCACACCTATGACATCATAACTTCATAACAGTGTTACAGGGAAATGAGGCTTCTGCATACAGTCATAATGATGTAAGGCCTGATTAATGGCAGTGCCCCGTTATATGTCTTTGGAATAATCATCATTACATCAGCATGGAATATCATGTTTCCAACAGGGTCAAAAAACATTTTAATCTGTTTATGCAATAAGTCCACAGATTTAGATCATAGAACAACGAGGGGTTTCTCCGAGCCCCTCCTAACATCACTATATTCTTACAAAAGCTGGCAAAAAGCAGAAGAATTTTATTTAAACTATAAAATAAATGGTTCAATGGAAAAAAAAACTCCTATTTTGCATTAGTTTGCAATACATTTTGTAGATTTTTTTAATGCAACATAAATAGAGACAAACTTAAAATATAGGGGAAATGTTATTAAAATATAAATTATTCAAATCTAATATTTATAAATGTTCAAACAAAAATATTTTTTTAAATATATATAATTTATATAACAAATAGCCATAATTTAAATAAAGCTTTTAAATATAATTTAAAATAAGATCAAGAAATATATGCTGTGTCTCAGACTGATCTGCAGAGATTCTTAAAAATAATTAAAATGTTTTTTTGTGAAATGTAACCCAGACATTTCTTTGAAGAATTCACCCATATAAAATCAAATGTATAATTTTTCTCATATATATTGTTGAATATTTCTTTGAATGCCCTTGCTGATCCCATCTCTGCAATGTATTTTAGGCTTTTCTTATTTCTTATTTACTTAAATTCAGCAATGATAGCAAAAAAACAGAGTCACACTGAACAAATATTTGTTATGAAAAATCACATAACTTATCTAAATTTACAAAGTTTCCAACAAACCACACTCACATTATCAGATTCTTTCCTCTGAAAACTGCGGGACAAAAGGAAACTGATAATATGGGAAAACACAGCGATTTGAGAATGATTCCTCACCGTGGGGATCATTTGTCAATAAGCTGATAGCTGAGAAGGATTCGTTCCAGGACAAACTGACCTCGTTTCTGAACAATATGGATGTCACTGGACTCATTCCCTGCATTATGTCTAAAGATACATAATGTGTATGAGATGTGCTGTTTCATAACGTAATGAGGTGTAACTGCAATACTGGGAAGTTCCATTTACTATATTTACATGAAAGTAACATGGTATTACCATGTTTTTAGACATAATACATTGTGATCTGAAAAGCCTTGACCATTGAAACTCGGGTAATCAGTTTCAGTCATTTGCAGTGGTTTGCTTTTGGCAGTAAGTAATTGTGCTTGCTCTGATGTGTGTTTGAGAACATCCTCATCAGTCTTGTTTCTGGAGTCAGAACATGATGCACCTGGTGACTCCATTTAGTTTCTATAGCAACCCCCAAAACTATCAGCTATGAGTAAGCTGCTGTCAGATTTGTAAACAGCTTCTTTTGTTCCTTAGAAAAGGGTCTGCAGCATCTTCATCATCATCATTATTACAAAAGGCAGGTGTGGTAACAGCAATAATTTTTGATTGCAGCATGTCTACATAACTTCTGGCACATGTACACTTATGTTCTCTCCAGCTGTGCATGTGAAAATGAGAAAATGCTCTCCATGTTCTCTGTCACAGATGAAGCTTGCAGTGATTTATTTGAGGTACGTCATTGCATCTTTTAACTAAGATACTGATTATCTAAGCACATGCAGTGATTGCACATTATGCAGTAAAATATTTTATTGTTTATTTCTACATATTGATTGGATGTTTAAAATCATAAAATGTAATGTATTTTTAAAGAAGTTTTTTTTTTTTTTATGTGATAAAGCGATATGTGGTAAATATACATATGTTAAATATGTATATAGCGATTTTTTTTGCAGGTGTTTTACCTGAAGTTTGAACTATGCATTGCCTGTGTAGTGCTTTATGGATTATTTTATTGTGTGTGGGATTCTTTTTAACTAATATTTTTAATTAAAAACATTTACAGTTATGTATTTTTTTTTTTTTCTTGCATAATAAAACAAATTAAACTCAAATCAAAGATATGATAGAATCTTAAAAAATCTGCTGTGGTTAATTTACCAGAGATGAGTTGATCCTTTCACTGTGATTAAGACTAAGTTTAAATCAAACATTAAGTGTCAGGATAATAGCCCACTGTTTCTGACTCACTCCCGCCTACCTTTCAGGGGTATTTCACTGAACCTATGTATGTGATCATGCTTCCCTGCAGCCATCTAATAGAGCCCTGTATAATTTACAGCGCTTGTGAAGTCACATCTGTTGCCACTGGCAGTGGGGGGATGCCCATGTCAGGCCATCTCTATACTTGGTCAGCTACTGAGCTCGATTGGTCTGTTTGTCTGTGAGGCAGAGATAGGCCAATTATGCCCTTTTTAGGGCCGAGAGGGGATCTGTGACCCCAGATCAGCGGTGAATGTCACACAACCTGCTGCAGATCTCTTTGAGAGAATGTCCAGGCCTGGTTACTCACTTGTTTGTTATGCTCAAAGAAAAATAAATGATTATACAAGAGAGAATGATGGATGGAGACTGGCTTTTTTCCCATAGCAAAGTAAGCTGCTTTGCTACTGTCTGTATAGGTAGCTGCCATTTAAACTAGCATGCTAACTGAAATGCAAACTCATAAGTGACACTCTTTATAGACACCAACTTAGCAACTGCAGACTGTAGGAGTAACTTGCAGTTAGCATGTTGCTAAGCTAACAATTCGATCAAAGTAGTTTCAAGTCACACTCTGTGGCCATCTTGCTAACATCCACAGGTTGTTATTTCCTATCTAAACTGCACATGTTTCAAATCAGAAATAAAGTCTGACAACAGATGCATCATGAATTTAGTTAAGAAAATGCTAACCTGTATTTTTCAGGTTAGCCTATCTTATGTGGAGTATAATAGCGCAAACACTGCAAGCAAACTATACTTCGGGCTAAATGCTCTTCAGCCACAAGTTAAACAGCTGCAAATGTAAGACTGTTGAACTGATTTCATTAACTTGCAGTAAGCATATTGCTTAGCTAACAATTCCCTTTAAAGAACTCTGCTGCTTTTTTTGTAAGGTCCACAAGTAGCATTTTTTAATGTAAACTGCACATATTTCAAATCAGAGATAAAATGTGACAACAGTGGTTCCAGAAAATGTAGCTTAGAACATGCTAACAAATTATTTAATTATTATTATTATTTTGCAGCTAGCCCAGCTAATGTGAAATAATTAAAAATGCAATGCTGATGCTGAATGAAAATATAAATTATAAATATAAAGTATAACTCAAAATACAAACAGAAATTATATTGTATATCAATGATACTAAATGAACAATGACCATTCTCCTCTTTTGCCGTTTCTGGTGCCATACCCCAATGAGCATCTAATACATTTTGATTTAATACATACAAATGTGGGATTTAAGATGCTATATCAGTTATGCAAACATCAACAAGGGTTAAACTTGCAATTTAAAAATTTGTAATTTCTGCTCCAGGTGAATGTCGTGCACAATATGTTTGTGAAAGAGGCATTCCTCACCGTGCAGCGTGGGAACAACCTGGACCATCCATCCGGAATTCCAACGGAGCATTGTCAGACCAGAGCCAGCTGTTGTCATGGAGACCGCCACAAGTTCTCTAGTGCATGTCCCCTTTTAGAAATGAGTTCTGAGGTGGGAAGTGCCTCGGGAGAGCCAATCAGTAGCTATCGCCATGCGTTAATAGTGCTTGCTGCTCTTTGAAGCCCTAAATTAATGAGGTTGCACAATGTTTTGCCAAACCACCTGCTGGACGGTCACATGTGCGTGAAGCTGATGGTTCACCTATGATATAACAGCAGTCACTTATCTTAAATGTGATTATGAGAACCCGGCATACCATAATCCAAGGGATGCATGCAAAGGTTGAAAAATGGCTTAAATAACAGAACCAACTGTGAGAATAAGAGTGCTAGCAGCAATTTTAAACACACAGGCAAGCGTATACATTCAGACACACACACACACACATAACCTCCTGTCTTGCACAGTATCAGCGGCTCACAAGCGTTTTGCCCCCTCCACGCATCTGCTTTGATTAGTGGGAACACTGTGTACCCAACTTGTGCACTGGCATCAGGGCAAATGAAGCTCCAGCCTGAGGAAATCAAATGCATACACACAGCACATATCTGACTGCAGCAAACTAATGTTTTATCAGACTCCATTTCAGCTCCATGCAGTCAATTTCAATACATGCTGTTATACAGCATAATCTATATTCTTAAACACTTGCAGAGACTTTTACACTTGCAGAGCACTTTATACAACACTGGTTGTGTTAAAGCAGCTTTACAGTGTTAAACAGGAAAATAGTTTATCAGTAATGCAAGATAACAAAATAATTGTTTCAGCTTAAGTCAGTTCATTGATGATTTAGTGATGTCATCATCCAGTTCAGCTCTCTTCCAATTCTTCTGTGCAATCAGTCAAGTTTCTCCAACTAAGCAAGCCAAAGGCTACAGTGCAAGGAACCAATACCCAATCAGTAACAGAAACTGAGATAAAAACCTTGGGAGGAACCAGGCTCAGTCAGGTGTTGCCAGTTCTCCTTTAGCCAGATGTCACAAGCATGGCATGGTTTAGTTCCAGCCTGCTGCAACACAGGTCAGATTGGGCAGAGGACTTGTCTGGTTCCCGTAGTCTTGTGCACTAGTGATGCTTATGTGCATACATTCAAAATGTCTTGTAAAGGATTTTATGTGGGCATTGCTCTGTGGTCAGTAAATCTCTATCACATGCATGCTGTTCTGTGTTTCTAGGCTTGCTCAGGTATTCTGAGTGGCTGCCTTTGCATTGCTATGTGGTTACTAGGGTGTACTGAATTGTTGCAAGGGCATTGCAATGTGGTTGACCTGTTTGGTTACAAGAGCAATGCTTTGCATTTACTTAACTGCTGTGGATGGTTGGTAGGGTTTTGCTATGCCAGGGCATTGATATACATGACAAGGCATTGCTGTGCAGTTGCTTAGGTGTTTTAAAAGCTGCCAGGGCATTGCTATGCGGTTGTTAGGGTGTACTAATTCAGATTGATTGCCATGCCAGATCATTAATGTGCAGTTGCTTGGGTGTTTCCAGGTTCTTACTGTGCAGTTTCTAGTGCAGGGATCCTCAAATCTGGCCCACAAATCCACTTGTCAAAGAGTTTAGCTGTAACCAACACACCTGAGCATGCTAATCAGCGTCTTCAGGATCATTAGAAAATCACAGGTAGATGAGTTTGATCAGGGTTGGAGCTAAACTCTTACCCATTGGCCCTCCAGGGCAAGATTTGAGGAACCCTGTTCTAGGGTGTTATGGGGGGTTGAGGGCTGTATGCTAAGTTGCTCTGAGTGGTTGCCAAGGCATTGCTATGTGGTTGCTATAGTCTTCTGGATGTTTGCTAGGTCATTGATATGCACTTGCTTGGGTGATCTGAGTTGCCAGTGCACTGAAATGCAGTTAACTTTTGTGTTCTGAGTAGCTAAGAGGAAGCTGCTCTGTGGTTGCTCTGGTCTTCTGAGTGGTTGTCAAGGCCTTGGCCTGTTAGTATTCAATTGCTATGTTGTTCTGGATGGTTGCCAGGGTATTGTTATGCTTCTCTGCTTAGGTCCCTCTTTCAATGGAAGTCAAAGAGTAAATCGTCCAGTACAATTTTGGCGATGAATTTCAAAGTTTAATAGTTTGGGTTTGCTCTTACCTTGAAAAGTCACAAAGAGTTTCAGTTTGTTTGTACAAACACCCTTGGCAAGAAAAGTGGGTGAACATCAGGACAGTTTTGCATATGCATTCTGAATGTGACAGAATGAAGGCAGTATTTACAGGTGTGCACCCATTCTAATGGGTTTTAGTGCGCTACGTGCCAACAGCATAATGTCACCGATAACAACATGATACATCAGATCTTGTCAGCTGTCTCCTCATGCCCCATTCCACCTATTTTCTACCCGACCTTTCAGTCCAACTCATGAAAGTCTGTCAAGCACATTTTCTCCAATCCTGCTAATTGCAGTAACTCTTGATACAATGTCAGACAGCTTGACACACTCTCTCACTGGTCATCCAGACCGAGCGAGAGCCATCTCACATCTGCGTGAAATTTCTTATTCTATGAAGTCTGTAAAGTAATTATATTAAGCAAGTGGGTGCCCAGCAGAGTTAGATTCATTAGCTATTTTAGCACTAGGCCTGTGCCAAAGCTGCAGTCTGGCTTTATGTATGAGCTAGCCTGTGCGACTATTTATTTTCCATGGCTGTGTGGTTTGCAATGGAACTTATCTTTCAGTTTTAGCCATGCACATGGACAAGCATGAATTTTCCAGGGCAAAAATGAAGCCATTCGCGAGAGTCAACATTCATTGTACGAGTATGCACACTGAGGCTTTTGTCCGCTGACTGGAAATGCTAAAGTTTTCCTTGAGATGGATAGACAAGCCTGAATTACTCTATGCAAGTGTGAATGTATGTGGGTGAGTCAGAGCTGGATGGAGGGGGGAAATGGGGATGTAATAGAGATTTTGTTGTCCACTAGGACCCAAATTGTTCTGGACCATTGAGGCTAAGAAAACAGTTTGTGTTCCTTGAAGAAAAGAAGCCCTGTTCATGCACAGAGTCTCTGTGTTTCTGCGCTTTTCCACTGCAACTGTGGTTTCTGAAAGAGGGTAGAGGGGGAGAGGGAAAGAGGGAGAGAGTAAATAAGAAGGTGATGCAAGTACAAACTACACTTGGATAATATTCAAAGGGGATGCACAAAGAAGGAAACCACAGATGTGGAAAACAAAGCAAAAGAAAAAGTGATTAACTGCCAGTATTGTGATACAGTTGTGCTTATAAGTTTGCAGCCCCATTACAGAATCTTTATAATAATGAGTAAATAAATTAATACTTAAATAAATAAAAAAACAGTAAATAAAATAGACTATTAATAAACAGAATTCACTGTATCATTTTAGATTTATTAATATATTTAATTTATTGTGTATAATTCATGCTATAATATATATGAAAATATTGATATTATTTTATAATTATGTATATTTTGGATCATAATAATTTTTTTTGTATATTAGTTTTTTTTATATACACTGTGTTTGTGTGTGTGTGTATAATTTTTCTGTTTTCCTCTCTATTTCACATATACATGTATAATAATAATTGTATATGGTACAATTGTGTCGGGTCTCAGGTCCGATCACCTGTATCTTTGCTGTTTCTGTATTGGTGTTGTGCATTGTGTGCATGGCTTTGTTTTGACCGCTAACCATGTGCTTATTGTACACGTGGGTGTGCCCCCCTCCCCCCACTTGTTTCCCTGCTCATTAGCTCATCTTCTCTCACACCGGGTTCTTGCTTATCTCATTATCTTCTCCCTATAGCTCCCCATGTTTTGCTGTCTTTTGTCAGACTGTTGTGGATTATACCATTATTCTGAATGCCATAAGTTGTGATTGTTTACCTGTCCTGTCCTGTCTAGCTCCAGCTCCAGTGCTTGTAGCTTCGAGTTGTTTTCCTGCACCTCTCTGTGCACTCAGGTACCCGTGGGCTCTTTTCGGCATTTGGCATCCCTGTGGAATCTCCAGGGGATTATTCTGCCTCTAGCTCGGATTAGCGAGCTGTCTTGCCGGCCTCATTTCCGTTGCCGCTGTCATGGCTTCTGCCAGCCTTTGTCACCCACTAACCTGGGTGGTAGGAGATTCTACATTCTCACAAACTCTCCGCTGAAACGTTCTTTTTTATTTCTGATTATTCTGTTCAATATACCCTCTGTTATACCCGCATCTGAATCCATCCTAATTCTGGCGGAACAGTCAGACCAACGATGGATTCAGCAGGATCAGATCCGTTTCGTTCCGCTCTTGTTCAGGATGGAGTTTTGCCAGACCAGCATTTCACCCAACTTAACTCCACAGCTCAGGAAGTGGATGTTCTTAATGCCCAAGTCACTGGGCTCCTCACGTGGGTCGATGATCTTCAGTGGGAGGCTGCTAACTGGGGTCAGGTCCTTTGCATTGGTATTCCTCTTGAACCCGAATCTCATGCCAACAATCTGCTGGTTTACGATGGTGAACTGAATGCCTGTCAAGCCTGTCTCACCTAGTGCTCTCCGGTGTTCTCACTACAGCCTCAACGTTACACCACTGAGGTGTAACTCACACTTGTCTCAGTCCGCGCCCGTGAATAAGGAATTGCCTTATGGAGATCTCTTTTCATCAGGAAATGGCAAAACTGCACCACTGATTAGCCCAGGGAGATGAAGTGGTTTGTCAGTTGTCTCGTCTGTCTCAGAAAAAGAGCTCTGTACCCAATTAAGCTATAAAACTCCAGATTCTAGCTCCTGTGTGTGGCACTACGCGCTTGCTTCCTCGAGGGGCTGGATCATGCCATCATCGATGAATTAGCTGCTGTGGACCTTCCCCTGGAGCTGGGTAATCTGATCAATCCTGGTCTCCACGTGGAGGGCTGTCTCAACCGCTGCCATCAATGTAATCAATCAACTACTCTGTGGCACCACCTGGAGTCCCTTTCTCCCGATGCCGTGAGTACTCATTCAGCTGATGTGAGGCCATGCAGCTGGGTTGTCTCTGGCTAACGCCGCCACAGAAACAGGAGTGTCTAACCCAAGGTTTATGTCTCTGCTGTGGCAAGGCTGGCCATTTCATCTTTCAGTGCCTGTCAAGGGCCCACCAGTGAAATGGAGAGTCCTGATGGGTGCCTTTCCTTGTTCCAACTCTCCAGCTACCTGCACTCAGCTGTCCTTAGACTCTTCTTCCAGGGGAATTTACACATTGGTCACACCCTTCTGGATTCGGGAGCTGAGGGGAATTTCCTGGATTCAGCTTCGGCTCACAAATGGAACATTCCGACCATACTAATTATTGACTCCCCCTAAGGCTCCATTAGTTTCAGGAGCCAGGAGCCTGTCCTGTCATGAGTCATGCTTAGGTGCTACCTTTCATCCTGTCTCTGTGTCTTGTGTTTTGCAGGTGGATCCTCCTGACCTGACCGGCATCCCGGCGGAGTACTGCAATCTTCGTGGGGTTTTTAGTAGGTCCCGGGCCACCCCGCTTCCTCCGCATCATCCCTACAACTGTGCCATAGATCTTCTTCCAGGTACTTCTCTGCCTAAGGGTCATCTGTATTCACTTTCCGGTCATGAAAGAGAGGCAATGTACAAGTATATACGTGAATCACTACAGGGTGGGCTCATGTATCATCTTCTTTTGTTCAGAAGAAAGAAGTCCCCCTATGTCCTTGTATTGATTATAGAGATTTGACTTCCTACCTTCAATGTCTTTAGCTTTTGAATTGTTGCAGGGAGTTGGGGTCTTCACAAAATTAGACCTCCATAACACCCACCATCTGGTGCACATTCGGAAGGGGGATAAGTGGAAGATGGCTTTCAAAATCCCCTCGGGACACTACGAGTATCTGTTTCTTCTGTTTGGTCTTATCAATGCTCCGGCCATTTTCCAGGATCTTGTCAATAGCATTTTGGGTGACATGATTAATTAATTTGTCTTCATGTATTTGGATGATATTCTTATTTTCTCCCCCTCTCTCCAATTATACATCCAGCATGTTAGATGGGTCCTCCAGCATCTATTACAGAACCAGTTTTTTGTCAATGCAGAGAAGTGCAAATTCCATACAGAGTCTGTTACATTCCTTGGCTACATCTCTTCCAGGGGATCAAACCAGAGCCTTCTAAGATAGAGGCTGTGGCTAAGTGGCCTATCCCAGACTCCAGTAAAGCTCTGCAGCATTTCCTGGAACTTTTGTAGGTGGTTCATCAGGAATTTTGGTAAGATTGCTGCACCACTCACAGCCTTAACCTCCACCAAGGTGTCCTTCAGTGGAACCAGGATCCTCAGGTAGCCTTTGATACCTTAAAGTCCCGTTTGGTCTTTGTACCTGATTTGTTGGTTTCAGATCCTGAGTCCCAGTTTATTGTCGAGGTTGATGCCATTGTATCTCAGCGTTATCTCCGTGATGGGAAGGTGCACCAATATACTTTTTCTTTCTTTTACCACTTCAGCCCTGCAGAATGTAACAATGACATTGGCAGTAGAGAACTGTTGGCGGTGAGACTGGCCTTGGGTGAGCGTCATCACTGGTTGCAGGGGTCAGCACTCCCCTTCTTGGTCTGGACGGATCACAAGAATCTTGAGTTTATCTGAATCCCTGAACACCTGTTCTGTCTTTCTGTCAAGGGTTTGTATCTGCAAGTTGTTTTCCTGCACCTCTCTGTGCACTCAGGTACCCGTGGGCCAGCCTTTGTCACCCACCCACCTGGGTTTTAGGAAATTCTATGTTCTCACAAACTGACCACTGAAAAAATGCTCTCTTCTATTTCTGATTATTCTGTTCAATAAAGCCTCTGTTGTATCTGCATCTGAACCCGCAGCATATTTCCTGACACAATATATGGTCCTTGTGTGAGAATTAGCCCCCATGCCAAACAAATGCAATTTTTGTGACCCCACATATTTAGTAACATAAATCAATGAAAATAATAATTATGAATAAACATTTAGCAAATTCTACAAGATGCATATGAAAATATGAGCAAAAGTGTATATGAACAATATTCAGACAGATATATATCAGAATATTAAGGCAACCAAAATCTTAACCATGCTTGCCATACGCAAACCAAACTGGCTCCTTCAGATCTGCTCAGATAAATAAAAAGTAGACCAAACTGAAACTTCCATGTGTCTCCAGCAGGGTGCTCTAGTCTCTGTTGTCTGCGTGTCTTGTATGAACGTGTAGTGAGAGAGAAGGGATAAAGGCGTGGCTGCGTGTGCAGGTCAGTGGGTTCGTTGTGGTGATGGGGCATGCAGCTTCGGCAGCGCCACACAGACGCTCTGTTAACTCACTCCACGGCCCCATCTCTTTCTCTCTCTCTCTCTCACACACACACAAAACAGAGGGCTGCACTCTTCCTCCGCCAGTCGCAAGTCTGTGGACATCCCTTTGAGCCCTGAAGGACAGGGGACAAGAAAGACAAAGACAGTCAGAAACCAGGGGCCATACATCTCCACTACACCCATTTAAATTAGAATGATATTTAAAGAGTGAGACATAGAGCAAGAGGCATATTGATTTCATTCATTTATATTTAACATCTTACTCAACATAATCTCATAATGTAACTAGGAAGGAATGATCTCAGATATAAACTCGGATAGACAGTGATCCTGTTTAATATATATATATATATATATATATATATATATATATATATATATATATATATATATATATATATTTGTAATGTTAACATGTATATAACATTTCATATTCATTCATTTCATATAATACCATTTAACCTTTTTCAACCTTTTTTTTCAAGTCCTAAAACTTCCAAGTTTAATTATCTGAAAAATATGATGTTAAATGAGATTAATTTAAATATAAAATTATATATATATATATATATATATATATATATATATATATATATATATATACATATATATATATATATAAATCAATCACCTTTATTTATTTATTTTATTTATATAGTGCTTTAAAATATTAAATGAAAATATTAAATGAAATTATATATATAATTCCCTTTGTATCACATCCCAAAAAAAAAAAAAAAAGACAAAAAGAGTAATACTACAGGGCAAACGCTTGTTTTGACAGGAGTAGCATCACTTAAACCCAAGCTGTTGCCAGTTTTGCAGTAGTAGGCAGCAGGAAGCAAAGCGTGACTGTCTGACTGTAGTAAGAGAGCGTGACTACATTTTGAAAAAGCCAGAGACAGAGGGGCGGTGCTCCCTTAAGAGTGCTGCAGTACGGCAGACAGGTGAATCGAGGACACGCTGGCACTAGATGTTCCAGGGAGAATGAGAGAGAGAGAGAAAGTGTGTGTGTAGGAGAGAGAGAGAGAGAGAGAGATGTTACACCCCATCATTTTCAGACATGAGACTCAAACCACACTACTGCACAGAGAAAAAAGGGAAAAAAGGGACAGAGGACCATAATTCTTCATTATTCAGGCACTCCACACTTTCAGGAGGGCCCCACTATAATTAAGCTCCACTTATAATTAACATAAGCCCTAAATAACCTCAGCTTTATTGATGATTTCAATGTATGCAAGACTATGCAATGGCAGGGGTATCTATACCAACAATATATAGCAATGAAGTCTAACCTGCTCTGACAGACTGCCCTACAAGTGGTCTCTAACATAGCAAACACTACACTATACGAATAACCATTAAGCATCAAAATACCAGTATGGAATGTCTAGTGAATGCTGGACTTTTTCCACATTATTCATGTTTTAGTATATAAATGTAAATAGGTGGATCATGTATGCTAAGTTAACATATTAGCATTTAAACATACAGTTTAACAGCTCTAAACGACTGCCAGTTAGGATAATTTGACATATTCACATATAAATTTAATACAAATATACCTCATTCACATAAACATTGATAAACAAGGTTGCCAACTGCTTTTATAATGACACCTTGATTAGCAAACAAACTGTTGATTTAGTTTTTGAAATGCTAGTTAGCTATTAAGAGAGATCTAATTTGAATCCATAGTCTATGATTAACAAAAACTATAACAAAAACTATAGCAAACAGGCTAACAATTTGAGGTTTTCATATTAAACAGCCGTAATGGTGGGATGAATTTAGAACAGTGCTAAATGATTATAAGGACAGGAAGGTTTAGCCAGTTAGCATAGCTTGTTAACCCTTCTCTAGACAGCCAGGCAAAGAAGTTGATACAAAGAAGGAATACATTTTTTGTTATACAACATATAAAACATATTTTCTTGCATTAATTTAGGTTTAAGTTTGGAGTTGATATGTTTTTGAATGCAGTCTCTTATGCTCTCCAAGGCTGCATTTATTTGATCAAAAATACCGGGAAAACTGTAATTTTGTGAACTATTAGTGGCCTACAACTAAAAACAACTGTTTTCTATTTGAATATACATTAGAATATAATTTATTCCTGTGATGCAAAGCTGAATTTTCTGCATCATTACTTCAGTGTCACATGATCCTTCAGAAATAATTCTAATGATTTGCTTCTCAAGACACATTTTGGATTATTATCAATGCTGAAAATACTTTTCAAAATACTTTTGTTTTTGATAAATTAAAGGTTCCTTGCTGAATAAAAGTACTACTGTATTTGATAGTGTATGTTTTGATATATTTCATAACTGAAGATAAACTTATAATTCAGACTTTTCTCTTGCAATTCTGAGTCTACATGTCATACATTTCACAATTTTGTCTTTTTTTCCTACCATAGAAAGAAAAATAAATAAATAAAATAAGCTAATTGCTAATTTCCATAGAATATTCTTTTTTTTCTTCAGTTTTCACATTATATCAAAAATAACTTTTTCAAAGCATTCAGACCTGCATTTGATATAATTCAGAACCTGATAAAACCCAAAACTTTAGGATGATTACAGCTGTTAATCAACATTTTGATAGATATTTCATTCTCCCAACACAGCATCATGATTTCTTATTAAATGCAAGGGTTTTGATTGAGCAGTTCTAGCAGTGCTGTATACAGTGGGATGGAGGGTGGAATGTTTGAGTCTGTTTTTCTCTGGATATCCATTGTGCTCTATGTTGTGAGATTCCACAGGCATTGTGTCATGGAGTTACATTAAGGCCAGGGTTTGGCTTCATTCCTATGATTGAATATTTTCCACCTGAGTACTGAACTTGTGCATATCCAGATGAGAGAACCACTTTTAAAAAGAAAACTGAAACTGCATAAATGCTGACAATTATTTAATCATTGGTTTGCATCCATTTAATACATCCTTTATGTATCACTTAAAAATTCTTAACTCAAACTTTTGAATAGTAGTGATTTTTTATTGATTTATTTTTATTTTTTAGTGGTTGATGCGTACTATTCAGGTTGTTAAGAAGGATTCCATAATTGTACCCAAGCCAAATTTTTTTTTAAATAAATGAATATTCTGTCTTCATTTAATCCTTATTTAATTTTTGTCTTGCTTTCCATAAGAAAAAATAAAGCTAAAGAAAAATAAAGACAGTCCATAAAAAAGACAATAAAATGATCACATATAGTTACATTTACTGTTAAAGTGAAAGTGAAAATTAATAATTTTTATGTTCTTTATGATGGTAAAATCTAACTATATAAATAATTATTATAAAAAATAGCATTTCAAAAGCTGTGCCCATGTAAATCCTACATTTTAGGTTCTTCCAATATCCATTATGTATTTTTCAGGATATATCCGAAACGTACATGTAAACACTATACATACGAATGAATACTAATGAGATCAGGCTATTCATGTAATCAGAATAAGATCAAATAGAGTGCAATTTGAAATGTGTCTCCTACTTCCTATGCTTTTCATTTGATTAAAATACCACAGTAATCTTAAACTGCTGAGTTTCAGAAGACGCTCTGCTCTCGGATTTTATGGAGGAGTGATCAAAAGTCACAGATTTTCAATAAACACTCAAAAGTTCCAACACCAAATTATCTGAGCTATGCATTTTAACTCTAGATGCTTACTATGCCAGCAGTTGTCATATTCAGTTTTATTCTCATTCAGGAACTGCAGGAGAAAGATCTGAGACAAAACGATACTTTAATGAAATATTAACGCATAACTATTAGGTCTCAAAACTAACATAACTAACAGAGCTGTTAAGTCTCCTGAGCGTTGACTAATGAGCAACAAAATGTTTCTCTTGAAAGTGCAAATAACAAGTGACATTATCATTAATATGTCAAAAGTAATTAGCTAGCAGCTGATACAGCTTGACTTTAAGCACAGACGGAGTAATTCAATAGAGCCTCGCTTGAAGCCACGAAGATCGACTTTCAAAAGCCATCAGTAAGACGTCTCCCTTTGTACGTTCTGACAGTCTTCTCTTCTTCATTGCCAACTTTGTAGCACATCAAATGCACCAACCACAGTATCATAATGCAACATTTGTTTGAGCCATACACATTTTCAGCTACCTCAGATAGAGCCTATAAATAAGTCTTTCTATGAGGGAAAGGCAAACAGGACTGAACACTCTGCACATTGTTGTGAAGGGTGATCGCGAACAACACCAGTCTTGTCTGACGATACTCAAGACCGTGGAGAACTTGATGGATGAGGGTTTTATTTCTAAACCCGACAGGACCTGTCAGTGTAAAACTGCTGCTTGTTCCTCAGCGGAGCTCGCCAGACATTTTGGCTCCAGGGAAGTGGCTTTGCGCTGGGAGCCCAAAGATTTAAGAAAACACACCATGTGAAAAGAGCATTTTAAAATGGACCCCTACACCCACCATGTAAGTGAGTGAGGTCACCGTAGTTACCTCAGAGAAACCTTTGTTAGTGGCTGGATGGTGAGAAGGATTTCTGGAGCTCTGCCGGAGCTCTGGTCCCACTCGGCTTGTGGGAAACAAACCTCATTAATACACCCTACGATGTCAATTGTTAATGGTTTCGCAGCAGTTTGGACTTGATATGGTTGATTTTGCCGACTTGTCATAATTTATAACACTGGCCAATATGATTAAAGTTGTTTACTTGGGAATCAATTTTTAAGCAGCGAAATGTCTGCGAGCGAATGTCTGCTGTAAATTAATGTCTGTGATGTGCGAGGTTGCTTATTGGTACAATAACTCTCCGCCATCTCTCCAGCTTCCCCTCCCACCCTTTCATCTGTTGCTTGTCTGGGTGAGAAAAAATTCCAGGGTGATTGTTGAGGGGCCCACTGTATTCAGGAACAAAAGG